>NW_024037234.1:0-86968 GCF_015832195.1 Motacilla alba alba | reverse complement strand
AGCCAGTGCTCCTGCAACACGCCTTGGAAAATTTTACGCCTTCCTTTATGCTCCAAATTGCAAAAACTGGGTGCACATATAAAGCCTGACTGGGAGACATTTGCTGTGCTGGCACACTTTCTCTTCGCGAGAAGTCTTCATAGGAACGCTTTTCACTAAGATGCAGATGAGAAGAGACCCAGAAGACGGAGATACAAGACCTTCCAAACCAGAGGGCTGCTATCGGCTGTCTTTCAGCCGAAGCCGTTTTCCAGCGCGCACCGCGACAGTGCCAACCGTCTGTACACCAAGAAGCCGATTCTTGGCCTCCGGGAGTTGGAGAGCGCAGCAGCTTGCAGGAGGCGCAGAAGAAAGTCGCACAACAGCGGCACTGTGTGCGCAGCTTTCTAACTGCTGGAAGCTGCTGGTTTGCCACTCCCATGCCTTTTAAATTCACACTCGTATGCGTAATGGAGGAAGTTCTCAGACAACGTTGCAGTTAATCTAGCGAGTGCTCCTGCAACACGCCTTTGAAAATTTTACGCCTTCCTTTATGCTCCAAATTGCAAAAACTGGGTGCACATATAAAGCCTGACTGGGAGACATTTGCTGTGCTGGCACACTTTCTCTTCGCCAGAAGTCTTTATGGGACCGCTTTTCACTAAGATGCAGATGAGAAGAGACCCAGAAGACGGAGATACGAGACCTTCCAAACAAAAGTGCTACTATCGGCCCACTTTCGGCCGAAGCCGTTTTCCAGCGCGCACCGCGACAGTGCTAACCATCTTTACACCAAGAAGCCGATTCTTGGCCTCCGGGAGTTGGAGAGCGCGGCAGCTTGCATGAGGTGCAGAAGCAAGCCGCAAAACGGCGGCATTATGTGCGCAGCTTTCTAACTGCTGGAAGCGGGTGGTTTGCCACTCCCATGACTTTTAAATTCATACACCTATGCGTAGTGGAGGAAGTTTTCAGACAACGTTGCAGTTCATCTAGCGAGTGCTCCTGCAACACGCCTCTGAAAATTTTATGACTTCCTTTGTGCTCCAAATTGCAAAAACTGGGTGCACACATAAAGCCAGATCGGGAGACATTTGCTGTGCTGGCACACTTTCTCTTCGCCAGAAGTCTTTATGGGACCGCTTTTCACTAAGATGCAGATGAGAAGAGACCCAGAAGACGGAGATACGAGACCTTCCAAACAAAAGTGCTACTATCGGCCATCTTTCGGCCGAAGCCGTTTTCCAGCGCGCACTGCGACTGTGCCAACCGTCTGCACACCAAGAAGCCGATTTTTGGCCTCCGAAATACGAGGAGCACGGCAGCTTGCAGGAGGCGCAGAAGCAAGCCGCACAACGACGGCCTTGTGTGCGCAGCTTACTAACTGCTGGAGCTGCTGGTTTGCCACTCCCATGCCTTTTAAATTAACACTCGTATGCGAATGGAAGAAGTTCTCAGACAATATTGCAGTTCATCTCGCGAGCACTCCTGCAACACGCCTTGGAAAACATTACTCTCATCTTTGTCCTCCGAGATGCAAAAACTGGAAGGACACAGTACAGCCTGACTGGGAGACTTTTGCTGTGCTGGCACACTTTCTCTTCGCCAGAAGTCTTTATGGGACCGCTTTTCACTTAGATGCAGATGAGAAGAGACCCAGAAGACGGAGATACGAGACCTTCCAAACCAGACGGCTGCTATCGGCTGTCTTTCAGCCGAAGCCGTTTTTCAGCGCGCACCGCGACAGTGCCAACCGTCTTTACACCAAAAAGCCGATTCTTGGCCTCCGGGAGTTGGGGAGCGCGGCAGCTTGCATGAGGTGCAGAAGCAAGCCGCAAAACGGCGGCATTATGTGCGCAGCTTTCTAACTGCTGGAAGCGGCTGGTTTGCCACTCCCATGCCTTTTAAATTCACACTCGTATGCATAGTGGAGGAAGTTCTCAGACAACGTTGCAGTTCATCTAGCGAGTGCTCCTGCAACACGCCTTGGAAAATTTTACACCTTCCTTTATGCTCCAAATTGCAAAAACTGGGTGCACACATAAAGCCAGATCGGGAGACATTTGCTGTGCTGGCACACCTTCTCTTCGCCAGAAGTCTTTATGGGAACGCTTTTCACTAAGATGCAGATGAGAAGAGACCCAGAAGACGGAGATACGAGACCTTCCAAACAAAAGTGCTGCTATCGGCCCTCTTTCGGCCGAGGTCGTCCTCCAGCGTGCAGCGCGACAGTGCCAACCGTCTTTACACCAAGAAGCCGATTCTTGGCCTCCGGGAGTTGGAGAGCGCGGCAGCGTGCATGAGGTGCAGAAGTAAGCCGCAAAACGGCGGCATTATGTGCGCAGCTTTCTAACTGCTGGAAGCGGGTGGTTTGCCACTCCCATGCCTTTTAAATTCACACTCGTGTGCGTAGTGGAGGAAGTTCTCAGACAACGTTGCAGTTCATCTAGCGAGTGCTCCTGCAACACGCCTTGGAAAATTATACGCCTTCCTTTGTGCTCCGAGATGCAAAAACTTGGTGCACACATAAAGCCTTCCTGGGAGACTTTTGCTGTGCTGGCACACTTTCTCTTTGCGAGAAGTCTTCATAGGAACGCTTTTCACTAAGATGCAGATGAGAAGAGACCCAGAAGACGGAGATACGAGACCTTCCAAACCAGAGGGCTGCTATCGGCTGTCTTTCAGCCGAAGCCGTTTTCCAGCGCTCACCGCGACAGTGCCAACCGTCTGTACACCAAGAAGCCGATTCTTGGCCTCCGGGAGTTGGAGAGCGCGGCAGCTTGCATGAGGTGCAGAAGCAAGCCGCAAAACGGCGGCATTATGTGCGCAGCTTTCTAACTGCTGGAAGCGGCTGGTTTGCCACTCCCATGCCTTTTAAATTCACACTCGTATGCGTAATGGAGGAAGTTCTCAGACAAATTGCAGTTCATTTAGCGAGTGCTCCTGCAACACGCCTTGGAAAATTTTACACCTTCCTTTATGCTCCAAATTGCAAAAACTGGGTGCACATATAAAGCCTGACTGGGAGACATTTGCTGTGCTGGCACACTTTCTCTTCGCCAGAAGTCTTCATGGGAACGCTTTTCACTAAGATGCAGATGAGAAGAGACCCAGAAGACGGAGATACGAGACCTTCCAAACAAAAGTGCTACTATCGGCCCACTTTCGGCCGAAAACGTTTTCCAGCGCGCACCGCGACAGTGCTAACCATCTTTACACCAAGAAGCCGATTCTTGGCCTCCGGGAGTTGGAGAGCGCTGCAGCTTGCATGAGGTGCAGAAGCAAGCCGCAAAACGGCGGCATTATGTGCGCAGCTTTCTAACTGCTGGAAGCGGGTGCTTTGCCACTCCCATGCCTTTTAAATTCACACTCCTATGCGTAGTGGAGGAAGTTTTCAGACAACGTTGCAGTTCATCTAGCGAGTGCTCCTGCAACACGCCTCTGAAAATTTTATGACTTCCTTTGTGCTCCAAATTGCAAAAACTGGGTGCACACATAAAGCCAGATCGGGAGACATTTACTGTGCTGGCACACTTTCTCTTCGCCAGAAGTCTTTATGGGACCGCTTTTCACTAAGATGCAGATGAGAAGAGACCCAGAAGACGGAGATACGAGACCTTCCAAACAAAAGTGCTGCTATCGGCCCTCTTTCGGCCGAAGCCGTTTTCCAGCGCGCACCGCGACTGTGCCAACCGTCTGCACACCAAGAAGCCGATTTTTGGCCTCCGAAATACGGGGAGCACGGCAGCTTGCAGGAGGCGCAGAAGCAAGCCGCACAACGACGGCCTTGTGTGCGCAGCTTACTAACTGCTGGAGCTGCTGGTTTGCCACTCCCATGCCTTTTAAATTAACACTCGTATGCGAATGGAAGAAGTTCTCAGACAATATTGCAGTTCATCTCGCGAGCACTCCTGCAACACGCCTTGGAAAACATTACTCTCATCTTTGTGCTCCGAGATGCAAAAACTGGAAGGACACAGTACAGCCTGACTGGGAGACTTTTGCTGTGCTGGCACACTTTCTCTTCGCCAGAAGTCTTTATGGGACCGCTTTTCACTTAGATGCAGATGAGAAGAGACCCAGAAGACGGAGATACGAGACCTTCCAAACAAAAGTGCTGCTATCGGTCCCCTTTAAACCGAAGGAGCTCTTTGGGGCGCAACGCGACGGTGCCATCGTTCTGGGCACAAAGAAGCTGATTCATGGCCTCCGAAATACAGGGAGCACGGCAGCATGCAGGAGGCGCAGAAGCAAGCCGCACAACAGCCGCATTGTGTGCGCAGATTTCTAACTGCTGGAAGCTGGCTGGTTTGCCACTCCCATGCCTTTTAAATTAACTCTCGTATGCGAATGGAAGAAGTTCTCAGACAATATTGCAGATCATCTAGCGAGCGCTCCTGCAACACGCCTTGGAAAACATTTCACTTATCTTTGTGCTCCAAGATGCAAAAACTGGAAGGACACAGAGAAACGTGACTGGGAGACTTTTGCTGTGCTGGCACACTTTCTCTTCGCGAGAAGTCTTCATAGGAACGCTTTTCACTAAGATGCAGATGAGAAGAGACCCAGAAGACGGAGATACGAGACCTTCCAAACAAAAGTCCTGCTATCGGCTGTCTTTCAGCCGAAGCCGTTCTCCAGCTCGCACCGCGACAGTGCCAGCTGTCTTTACACCAAGAAGCCGATTCTTGGCCTCCAGGAGTTGGAGAGCGCGGCAGCTTGCATGAGGTGCAGAAGCAAGCCGCACAACGGCGGCACTGTGTGCGCAGCTTTCTAACTGCTGGAAGAGGGGGTGGTTTGCCACTCCCATGCCTTTTATATTCACACTCGTATGCGTAGTGGAGGAAGTTCTCAGACAACGTTGCAGTTCATCTAGCGAGTGCTCCTGCAACACGCCTTGGAAAATTATACGCCTTCCTTTGTGCTCCAAATTTCAAAAACTGGGTGCACACGTAAAGCCTGCCTGGGAGACATTTGCTGTGCTGGCACACTCTCTCTTCGCCAGAAGTCTTTATGGGACCGCTTTTCACTAAGATGCACATAAGAAGAGACCCAGAAGATGGAGATACGAGACCTTCCAAACAAAAGTGCTGCTATCGGCCGTGTTTTGACTTAAGATGCTCTCCAGCGCGCACGCGACAGTGCCAACACTCTGTTTACCAAGAAGCCGATTCTTGGACTCCGGGAGTTGGAGAGCGCAGCAGCTTGCAGGAGGCGCAGAAGAAAGTTGCACAACAGCGGCACTATGTGCGCAGCTTTCTAACTGCTGGAAGCGGGTGGTTTGCCACTGCCATGCCTTTTAAATTCACACTCGTATGCGTAGTGGAGGAAGTTCTCAGACAACGTTGCAGTTCATCTAGCGAGTGCTCCTGCAACACGCCTTGGAAAATTTTACGCCTTCCTTTATGCTCCAAATTGCAAAAACTGGGTGCACATATAAAGCCTGACTGGGAGACATTTGCTGTGCTGGCACACTTTCTCTTCGCGAGAAGTCTTCATAGGAACGCTTTTCACTAAGATGCAGATGAGAAGAGACCCAGAAGACGGAGATACAAGACCTTCCAAACCAGAGGGCTGCTATCGGCTGTCTTTCAGCCGAAGCCGTTTTCCAGCGCGCACCGCGACAGTGCCAACCGTCTGTACACCAAGAAGCCGATTCTTGGCCTCCGGGAGTTGGAGAGCGCAGCAGCTTGCAGGAGGCGCAGAAGAAAGTCGCACAACAGCGGCACTGTGTGCGCAGCTTTCTAACTGCTGGAAGCTGCTGGTTTGCCACTCCCATGCCTTTTAAATTCACACTCGTATGCGTAATGGAGGAAGTTCTCAGACAACGTTGCAGTTAATCTAGCGAGTGCTCCTGCAACACGCCTTTGAAAATTTTACACCTTCCTTTATGCTCCAAATTGCAAAAACTGGGTGCACATATAAAGCCTGACTGGGAGACATTTGCTGTGCTGGCACACTTTCTCTTCGCGAGAAGTCTTCATAGGACCGCTTTTCACTAAGATGCAGATGAGAAGAGACCCAGAAGACGGAGATACGAGACCTTCCAAACAAAAGTGCTACTATCGGCCCACTTTCGGCCGAAGCCGTTTTCCAGCGCGCACCGCGACAGTGCTAACCATCTTTACACCAAGAAGCCGATTCTTGGCCTCCAGGAGTTGGAGAGCGCGGCAGCTTGCATGAGGTGCAGAAGCAAGCCGCAAAACGGCGGCATTATGTGCGCAGCTTTCTAACTGCTGGAAGCGGGTGGTTTGCCACTCCCATGCCTTTTAAATTCACACTCGTATGCGTAGTGGAGGAAGTTCTCAGACAATATTGCAGTTCAT
This sequence comes from Motacilla alba alba, assembly GCF_015832195.1. Classification (NCBI taxonomy): domain Eukaryota; kingdom Metazoa; phylum Chordata; class Aves; order Passeriformes; family Motacillidae; genus Motacilla; species Motacilla alba. Next base: position 80,666 of record NW_024037234.1, on the reverse strand, counting down.
CTAGCGAGTGCTCCTGCAACACGCCTCTGAAAATTTTATGACTTCCTTTGTGCTCCAAATTGCAAAAACTGGGTGCACACATAAAGCCAGATCGGGAGACATTTGCTGTGCTGGCACACTTTCTCTTCGCCAGAAGTCTTTATGGGACCGCTTTTCACTAAGATGCAGATGAGAAGAGACCCAGAAGACGGAGATACGAGACCTTCCAAACAAAAGTTCTGCTATCGGCCCTCTTTCAGCCGAAGCCGTTTTCCAGCGCGCACCGCGACTGTGCCAACCGTCTGCACACCAAGAAGCCGATTTTTGGCCTCCGAAATACGGGGAGCACGGCAGCCTGCAGGAGGCGCAGAAGCAAGCCGCACAACGACGGCCTTGTGTGCGCAGCTTACTAACTGCTGGAGCTGCTGGTTTGCCACTCCCATGCCTTTTAAATTAACTCTCGTATGCGAATGGAAGAAGTTCTCAGACAATATTGCAGTTCATCTCGCGAGCACTCCTGCAACACGCCTTGGAAAACATTACTCTCATCTTTGTGCTCCGAGATGCAAAAACTGGAAGGACACAGTACAGCCTGACTGGGAGACTTTTGCTGTGCTGGCACACTTTCTCTTCGCCAGAAGTCTTTATGGGACCGCTTTTCACTTAGATGCAGATGAGAAGAGACCCAGAAGACGGAGATACGAGACCTTCCAAACAAAAGTGCTGCTATCGGCCCCCTTTAAACCGAAGGAGCTCTTTGGGGCGCAACGCGACGGTGCCATCGTTCTGGGCACAAAGAAGCTGATTCATGGCCTCCGAAATACAGGGAGTACGGCAGCATGCAGGAGGCGCAGAAGCAAGCCGCACAACAGCCGCATTGTGTGCGCAGATTTCTAACTGCTGGAAGCTGGCTGGTTTGCCACTCCCATGCCTTTTAAATTAACTCTCGTATGCGAATGGAAGAAGTTCTCAGACAATATTGCAGATCATCTAGCGAGCGCTCCTGCAACAAGCCTTGGAAAACATTTCACTTATCTTTGTGCTCCAAGATGCAAAAACTGGAAGGACACAGAGAAACGTGACTGGGAGACTTTTGCTGTGCTGGCACACTTTCTCTTCGCGAGAAGTCTTCATAGGAACGCTTTTCACTAAGATGCAGATGAGAAGAGACCCAGAAGACGGAGATACGAGACCTTCCGAACAAAAGTCCTGCTATCGGCTGTCTTTCAGCCGAAGCCGTTCTCCAGCTCGCACCGCGACAGTGCCAGCTGTCTTTACACCAAGAAGCCGATTCTTGGCCTCCAGGAGTTGGAGAGCGCGGCAGCTTGCATGAGGTGCAGAAGCAAGCCGCACAACGGCGGCAATGTGTGCGCAGCTTTCTAACTGCTGGAAGAGGGGGTGGTTTGCCACTCCCATGCCTTTTAAATTCACACTCGTATGCGTAGTGGAGGAAGTTCTCAGACAACGTTGCAGTTCATCTAGCGAGTGCTCCTGCAACACGCCTTGGAAAATTATACGCCTTCCTTTGTGCTCCAAATTTCAAAAACTGGGTGCACACGTAAAGCCTGCCTGGGAGACATTTGCTGTGCTGGCACACCCTCTCTTCGCCAGATGTCTTTATGGGACCGCTTTTCACTAAGATGCACATAAGAAGAGACCCAGAAGATGGAGATACGAGACCTTCCAAACAAAAGTGCTGCTATCGGCCGTGTTTTGACTTAAGACGCTCTCCAGCGCGCACGCGACAGTGCCAACACTCTGTTTACCAAGAAGCCGATTCTTGGACTCCGGGAGTTGGAGAGCGCAGCAGCTTGCAGGAGGCGCAGAAGAAAGTTGCACAACAGCGGCACTATGTGCGCAGCTTTCTAACTGCTGGAAGCGGGTGGTTTGCCACTGCCATGCCTTTTAAATTCACACTCGTATGCGTAGTGGAGGAAGTTCTCAGACAACGTTGCAGTTCATCTAGCCAGTGCTCCTGCAACACGCCTTGGAAAATTTTACGCCTTCCTTTATGCTCCAAATTGCAAAAACTGGGTGCACATATAAAGCCTGACTGGGAGACATTTGCTGTGCTGGCACACTTTCTCTTCGCGAGAAGTCTTCATAGGAACGCTTTTCACTAAGATGCAGATGAGAAGAGACCCAGAAGACGGAGATACAAGACCTTCCAAACCAGAGGGCTGCTATCGGCTGTCTTTCAGCCGAAGCCGTTTTCCAGCGCGCACCGCGACAGTGCCAACCGTCTGTACACCAAGAAGCCGATTCTTGGCCTCCGGGAGTTGGAGAGCGCAGCAGCTTGCAGGAGGCGCAGAAGAAAGTCGCACAACAGCGGCACTGTGTGCGCAGCTTTCTAACTGCTGGAAGCTGCTGGTTTGCCACTCCCATGCCTTTTAAATTCACACTCGTATGCGTAATGGAGGAAGTTCTCAGACAACGTTGCAGTTAATCTAGCGAGTGCTCCTGCAACACGCCTTTGAAAATTTTACACCTTCCTTTATGCTCCAAATTGCAAAAACTGGGTGCACATATAAAGCCTGACTGGGAGACATTTGCTGTGCTGGCACACTTTCTCTTCGCGAGAAGTCTTCATAGGACCGCTTTTCACTAAGATGCAGATGAGAAGAGACCCAGAAGACGGAGATACGAGACCTTCCAAACAAAAGTGCTACTATCGGCCCACTTTCGGCCGAAGCCGTTTTCCAGCGCGCACCGCGACAGTGCTAACCATCTTTACACCAAGAAGCCGATTCTTGGCCTCCAGGAGTTGGAGAGCGCGGCAGCTTGCATGAGGTGCAGAAGCAAGCCGCAAAACGGCGGCATTATGTGCGCAGCTTTCTAACTGCTGGAAGCGGGTGGTTTGCCACTCCCATGCCTTTTAAATTCACACTCGTATGCGTAGTGGAGGAAGTTCTCAGACAATATTGCAGTTCATCTAGCGAGTGCTCCTGCAACACGCCTCTGAAAATTTTATGACTTCCTTTGTGCTCCAAATTGCAAAAACTGGGTGCACACATAAAGCCAGATCGGGAGACATTTGCTGTGCTGGCACACTTTCTCTTCGCCAGAAGTCTTTATGGGACCGCTTTTCACTAAGATGCAGATGAGAAGAGACCCAGAAGACGGAGATACGAGACCTTCCAAACAAAAGTTCTGCTATCGGCCCTCTTTCAGCCGAAGCCGTTTTCCAGCGCGCACCGCGACTGTGCCAACCGTCTGCACACCAAGAAGCCGATTTTTGGCCTCCGAAATACGGGGAGCACGGCAGCCTGCAGGAGGCGCAGAAGCAAGCCGCACAACGACGGCCTTGTGTGCGCAGCTTACTAACTGCTGGAGCTGCTGGTTTGCCACTCCCATGCCTTTTAAATTAACTCTCGTATGCGAATGGAAGAAGTTCTCAGACAATATTGCAGTTCATCTCGCGAGCACTCCTGCAACACGCCTTGGAAAACATTACTCTCATCTTTGTGCTCCGAGATGCAAAAACTGGAAGGACACAGTACAGCCTGACTGGGAGACTTTTGCTGTGCTGGCACACTTTCTCTTCGCCAGAAGTCTTTATGGGACCGCTTTTCACTTAGATGCAGATGAGAAGAGACCCAGAAGACGGAGATACGAGACCTTCCAAACAAAAGTGCTGCTATCGGCCCCCTTTAAACCGAAGGAGCTCTTTGGGGCGCAACGCGACGGTGCCATCGTTCTGGGCACAAAGAAGCTGATTCATGGCCTCCGAAATACAGGGAGTACGGCAGCATGCAGGAGGCGCAGAAGCAAGCCGCACAACAGCCGCATTGTGTGCGCAGATTTCTAACTGCTGGAAGCTGGCTGGTTTGCCACTCCCATGCCTTTTAAATTAACTCTCGTATGCGAATGGAAGAAGTTCTCAGACAATATTGCAGATCATCTAGCGAGCGCTCCTGCAACACGCCTTGGAAAACATTTCACTTATCTTTGTGCTCCAAGATGCAAAAACTGGAAGGACACAGAGAAACGTGACTGGGAGACTTTTGCTGTGCTGGCACACTTTCTCTTCGCGAGAAGTCTTCATAGGAACGCTTTTCACTAAGATGCAGATGAGAAGAGACCCAGAAGACGGAGATACGAGACCTTCCGAACAAAAGTCCTGCTATCGGCTGTCTTTCAGCCGAAGCCGTTCTCCAGCTCGCACCGCGACAGTGCCAGCTGTCTTTACACCAAGAAGCCGATTCTTGGCCTCCAGGAGTTGGAGAGCGCGGCAGCTTGCATGAGGTGCAGAAGCAAGCCGCACAACGGCGGCAATGTGTGCGCAGCTTTCTAACTGCTGGAAGAGGGGGTGGTTTGCCACTCCCATGCCTTTTAAATTCACACTCGTATGCGTAGTGGAGGAAGTTCTCAGACAACGTTGCAGTTCATCTAGCGAGTGCTCCTGCAACACGCCTTGGAAAATTATACGCCTTCCTTTGTGCTCCAAATTTCAAAAACTGGGTGCACACGTAAAGCCTGCCTGGGAGACATTTGCTGTGCTGGCACACCCTCTCTTCGCCAGATGTCTTTATGGGACCGCTTTTCACTAAGATGCACATAAGAAGAGACCCAGAAGATGGAGATACGAGACCTTCCAAACAAAAGTGCTGCTATCGGCCGTGTTTTGACTTAAGACGCTCTCCAGCGCGCACGCGACAGTGCCAACACTCTGTTTACCAAGAAGCCGATTCTTGGACTCCGGGAGTTGGAGAGCGCAGCAGCTTGCAGGAGGCGCAGAAGAAAGTTGCACAACAGCGGCACTATGTGCGCAGCTTTCTAACTGCTGGAAGCGGGTGGTTTGCCACTGCCATGCCTTTTAAATTCACACTCGTATGCGTAGTGGAGGAAGTTCTCAGACAACGTTGCAGTTCATCTAGCCAGTGCTCCTGCAACACGCCTTGGAAAATTTTACGCCTTCCTTTATGCTCCAAATTGCAAAAACTGGGTGCACATATAAAGCCTGACTGGGAGACATTTGCTGTGCTGGCACACTTTCTCTTCGCGAGAAGTCTTCATAGGAACGCTTTTCACTAAGATGCAGATGAGAAGAGACCCAGAAGACGGAGATACAAGACCTTCCAAACCAGAGGGCTGCTATCGGCTGTCTTTCAGCCGAAGCCGTTTTCCAGCGCGCACCGCGACAGTGCCAACCGTCTGTACACCAAGAAGCCGATTCTTGGCCTCCGGGAGTTGGAGAGCGCAGCAGCTTGCAGGAGGCGCAGAAGAAAGTCGCACAACAGCGGCACTGTGTGCGCAGCTTTCTAACTGCTGGAAGCTGCTGGTTTGCCACTCCCATGCCTTTTAAATTCACACTCGTATGCGTAATGGAGGAAGTTCTCAGACAACGTTGCAGTTAATCTAGCGAGTGCTCCTGCAACACGCCTTTGAAAATTTTACGCCTTCCTTTATGCTCCAAATTGCAAAAACTGGGTGCACATATAAAGCCTGACTGGGAGACATTTGCTGTGCTGGCACACTTTCTCTTCGCGAGAAGTCTTCATAGGACCGCTTTTCACTAAGATGCAGATGAGAAGAGACCCAGAAGACGGAGATACGAGACCTTCCAAACAAAAGTGCTACTATCGGCCCACTTTCGGCCGAAGCCGTTTTCCAGCGCGCACCGCGACAGTGCTAACCATCTTTACACCAAGAAGCCGATTCTTGGCCTCCGGGAGTTGGAGAGCGCGGCAGCTTGCATGAGGTGCAGAAGCAAGCCGCAAAACGGCGGCATTATGTGCGCAGCTTTCTAACTGCTGGAAGCGGGTGGTTTGCCACTCCCATGCCTTTTAAATTCACACTCGTATGCGTAGTGGAGGAAGTTCTCAGACAATATTGCAGTTCATCTAGCGAGTGCTCCTGCAACACGCCTCTGAAAATTTTATGACTTCCTTTGTGCTCCAAATTGCAAAAACTGGGTGCACACATAAAGCCAGATCGGGAGACATTTGCTGTGCTGGCACACTTTCTCTTCGCCAAAAGTCTTTATGGGACCGCTTTTCACTAAGATGCAGATGAGAAGAGACCCAGAAGATGGAGATACGAGACCTTCCAAACAAAAGTTCTGCTATCGGCCCTCTTTCAGCCGAAGCCGTTTTCCAGCGCGCACCGCGACTGTGCCAACCGTCTGCACACCAAGAAGCCGATTTTTGGCCTCCGAAATACGGGGAGCACGGCAGCCTGCAGGAGGCGCAGAAGCAAGCCGCACAACGACGGCCTTGTGTGCGCAGCTTACTAACTGCTGGAGCTGCTGGTTTGCCACTCCCATGCCTTTTAAATTAACTCTCGTATGCGAATGGAAGAAGTTCTCAGACAATATTGCAGTTCATCTCGCGAGCACTCCTGCAACACGCCTTGGAAAACATTACTCTCATCTTTGTGCTCCGAGATGCAAAAACTGGAAGGACACAGTACAGCCTGACTGGGAGACTTTTGCTGTGCTGGCACACTTTCTCTTCGCGAGAAGTCTTCATAGGAACGCTTTTCACTAAGATGCAGATGAGAAGAGACCCAGAAGACGGAGATACGAGACCTTCCGAACAAAAGTCCTGCTATCGGCTGTCTTTCAGCCGAAGCCGTTCTCCAGCTCGCACCGCGACAGTGCCAGCTGTCTTTACACCAAGAAGCCGATTCTTGGCCTCCAGGAGTTGGAGAGCGCGGCAGCTTGCATGAGGTGCAGAAGCAAGCCGCACAACGGCGGCACTGTGTGCGCAGCTTTCTAACTGCTGGAAGAGGGGGTGGTTTGCCACTCCCATGCCTTTTATATTCACACTCCTATGCGTAGTGGAGGAAGTTCTCAGACAACGTTGCAGTTCATCTAGCGAGTGCTCCTGCAACACGCCTTGGAAAATTATACGCCTTCCTTTGTGCTCCAAATTTCAAAAACTGGGTGCACACGTAAAGCCTGCCTGGGAGACATTTGCTGTGCTGGCACACTCTCTCTTCGCCAGAAGTCTTTATGGGACCGCTTTTCACTAAGATGCACATAAGAAGAGACCCAGAAGATGGAGATACGAGACCTTCCAAACAAAAGTGCTGCTATCGGCCGTGTTTTGACTTAAGACGCTCTCCAGCGGGCACGCGACAGTGCCAACACTCTGTTTACCAAGAAGCCGATTCTTGGACTCCGGGAGTTGGAGAGCGCAGCAGCTTGCAGGAGGCGCAGAAGAAAGTTGCACAACAGCAGCACTGTGTGCGCAGCTTTCTAACTGCTGGAAGCGGGTGGTTTGCCACTGCCATGCCTTTTAAATTCACACTCGTATGCGTAGTGGAGGAAGTTCTCAGACAACGTTGCAGTTCATCTAGCCAGTGCTCCTGCAACACGCCTTGGAAAATTTTACGCCTTCCTTTATGCTCCAAATTGCAAAAACTGGGTGCACATATAAAGCCTGACTGGGAGACATTTGCTGTGCTGGCACACTTTCTCTTCGCAAGAAGTCTTCATAGGAACGCTTTTCACTAAGATGCAGATGAGAAGAGACCCAGAAGACGGAGATACAAGACCTTCCAAACCAGAGGGCTGCTATCGGCTGTCTTTCAGCCGAAGCCGTTTTCCAGCGCGCACCGCGACAGTGCCAACCGTCTGTACACCAAGAAGCCGATTCTTGGCCTCCGGGAGTTGGAGAGCGCAGCAGCTTGCAGGAGGCGCAGAAGAAAGTCGCACAACAGCAGCACTGTGTGCGCAGCTTTCTAACTGCTGGAAGCTGCTGGTTTGCCACTCCCATGCCTTTTAAATTCACACTCGTATGCGTAATGGAGGAAGTTCTCAGACAACGTTGCAGTTAATCTAGCGAGTGCTCCTGCAACACGCCTTTGAAAATTTTACGCCTTCCTTTATGCTCCAAATTGCAAAAACTGGGTGCACGTATAAAGCCTGACTGGGAGACATTTGCTGTGCTGGCACACTTTCTCTTCGCCAGAAGTCTTTATGGGACCGCTTTTCACTAAGATGCAGATGAGAAGAGACCCAGAAGACGGAGATACGAGACCTTCCAAACAAAAGTGCTACTATCGGCCCACTTTCGGCCGAAGCCGTTTTCCAGCGCGCACCGCGACAGTGCTAACCATCTTTACACCAAGAAGCCGGTTCTTGGCCTCCGGGAGTTGGAGAGCGCGGCAGCTTGCATGAGGTGCAGAAGCAAGCCGCAAAACGGCGGCATTATGTGCGCAGCTTTCTAACTGCTGGAAGCGGGTGGTTTGCCACTCCCATGCCTTTTAAATTCACACTCGTATGCGTAGTGGAGGAAGTTCTCAGACAATATTGCAGTTCATCTAGCGAGTGCTCCTGCAACACGCCTCTGAAAATTTTATGACTTCCTTTGTGCTCCAAATTGCAAAAACTGGGTGCACACATAAAGCCAGATCGGGAGACATTTGCTGTGCTGGCACACTTTCTCTTCGCCAGAAGTCTTTATGGGACCGCTTTTCACTAAGATGCAGATGAGAAGAGACCCAGAAGACGGAGATACGAGACCTTCCAAACAAAAGTTCTGCTATCGGCCCTCTTTCAGCCGAAGCCGTTTTCCAGCGCGCACCGCGACTGTGCCAACCGTCTGCACACCAAGAAGCCGATTTTTGGCCTCCGAAATACGGGGAGCACGGCAGCCTGCAGGAGGCGCAGAAGCAAGCCGCACAATGACGGCCTTGTGTGCGCAGCTTACTAACTGCTGGAGCTGCTGGTTTGCCACTCCCATGCCTTTTAAATTAACTCTCGTATGCGAATGGAAGAAGTTCTCAGACAATATTGCAGTTCATCTCGCGAGCACTCCTGCAACACGCCTTGGAAAACATTACTCTCATCTTTGTGCTCCGAGATGCAAAAACTGGAAGGACACAGTACAGCCTGACTGGGAGACTTTTGCTGTGCTGGCACACTTTCTCTTCGCCAGAAGTCTTTATGGGACCGCTTTTCACTAAGATGCAGATGAGAAGAGACCCAGAAGACGGAGATACGAGACCTTCCAAACAAAAGTGCTGCTATCGGCCCCCTTTAAACCGAAGGAGCTCTTTGGGGCGCAACGCGACGGTGCCATTGTTCTGGGCACAAAGAAGCTGATTCATGGCCTCCGAAATACAGGGAGCACGGCAGCATGCAGGAGGCGCAGAAGCAAGCCGCACAACAGCCGCATTGTGTGCGCAGATTTCTAACTGCTGGAAGCTGGCTGGTTTGCCACTCCCATGCCTTTTAAATTAACTCTCGTATGCGAATGGAAGAAGTTCTCAGACAATATTGCAGATCATCTAGCGAGCGCTCCTGCAACACGCCTTGGAAAACATTTCACTTATCTTTGTGCTCCAAGATGCAAAAACTGGAAGGACACAGAGAAACGTGACTGGGAGACTTTTGCTGTGCTGGCACACAATCTCTTCGCGAGAAGTCTTCATAGGAACGCTTTTCACTAAGATGCAGATGAGAAGAGACCCAGAAGGCGGAGATACGAGACCTTCCGAACAAAAGTCCTGCTATCGGCTGTCTTTCAGCCGAAGCCGTTCTCCAGCTCGCACCGCGACAGTGCCAGCTGTCTTTACACCAAGAAGCCGATTCTTGGCCTCCAGGAGTTGGAGAGCGCGGCAGCTTGCATGAGGTGCAGAAGCAAGCCGCACAACGGCGGCACTGTGTGCGCAGCTTTCTAACTGCTGGAAGAGGGGGTGGTTTGCCACTCCCATGCCTTTTATATTCACACTCGTATGCGTAGTGGAGGAAGTTCTCAGACAACGTTGCAGTTCATCTAGCGAGTGCTCCTGCAACACGCCTTGGAAAATTATACGCCTTCCTTTGTGCTGCAAATTTCAAAAACTGGGTGCACACGTAAAGCCTGACTGGGAGACATTTGCTATGCTGGCACACTCTCTCTTCGCCAGAAGTCTTTATGGGACCGCTTTTCACTAAGATGCACATAAGAAGAGACCCAGAAGATGGAGATACGAGACCTTCCAAACAAAAGTGCTGCTATCGGCCGTGTTTTGACTTAAGACGCTCTCCAGCGCGCACGCGACAGTGCCAACACTCTGTTTACCAAGAAGCCGTCATGGACTCCGGGAGTTGGAGAGCGCGGCAGCTTGCAGGAGGCGCAGAAGAAAGTTGCACAACAGCGGCACTGTGTGCGCAGCTTTCTGACAGTTGGAAGCGGGTGGTTTGCCACTGCCATGCCTTTTAAATTCACACTCGTATGCGTAGTGGAGGAAGTTCTCAGACAACGTTGCAGTTCATCTAGCGAGTGCTCCTGCAAGACGACTCTGAAAATTTTATTTCTTCCTTTGTGATTTAAATTGCAAAAACTGGGTGCACACGTAAAGCCTGCCTGGGAGACATTTGCTGTGCTGGCACACTTTCTCTTCGCCAGAAGTCTTTATGGGACCACTTTTCACTAAGATGCAGATGAGAAGAGACCCAGAAGATGGAGATACGAGACCTTCCAAACAGAAGTGCTGCTATCGGCCGTGTTTTGACTTAAGACGCTCTCCAGCGCGCACGCGACAGTGCCAACACTCTGTTTACCAAGAAGCCATCATGGACTCCGGGAGTTGGAGAGCGCGGCAGCGTGCAGGAGGCACAGAAGCAAGTTGCACAACAGCGGCACTGTGTGCGCAGCTTTCTGACAGTTGGAAGCGGGTGGTTTGCCACTCCCATGCCTTTTAAATTCACACTCGTATGCGTAGTGGAGGAAGTTCTCAGACAATATTGCAGTTCATCTCGCGAGCGCTCCTGCAACACACCTTGGAAAACATTACACTCATCTTTGTGCTCCGAGATGCAAAACCTGGAAGGACACATAAAGCCAGATCGGGAGACATTTGCTGTGCTGGCACACCTTCTTTCGCCAGAAGTCTTTATGGGACCGCTTTTCACTAAGATGCAGATGAGAAGAGACCCAGAAGACGGAGATACGAGACCTTCCAAACCAGACGGCTGCTATCGGCTGTCTTTCAGCCGAAGCCTTTTTTCAGCGCGCACCGCGACAGTGCCAACCGTCTTTACACCAAGAAGCCGATTCTTGGCCTCCAGGTGTTGGAGAGCGCGGCAGCTTGCAGGAGGCACAGAAGCAAGCCGCACAACAGCGGTAATGTGTGCGCAGCTTTCTGACAGTTGGAAGCGGGTGGTTTGCCACTCCCATGCCTTTTAAATTCACACTCGTATGCGTAGTGGAGGAAGTTCTCAGACAATATTGCAGTTCATCTCGCGAGCGCTCCTGCAACACACCTTGGAAAACATTACACTCATCTTTGTGCTCCGAGATGCAAAAACTGGAAGGACACAGTACAGCCTGACTGGGAGACTTTTGCTGTGCTGGCACACCTTTTCTTCGCCAGAAGTCTTTATGGGACCGCTTTTCACTAAGATGCAGATGAGAAGAGACCCAGAAGACGGAGATACGAGACCTTCCAAACCAGACGGCTGCTATCGGCTGTCTTTCAGCCGAAGCCGTTTTCCAGCGCGCACCGCGACAGTGCCAACCGTGTTTACACCAAGAAGCCGATTCTTGGCCTCCGGGAGTTGGAGAGCGCGGCAGCTTGCAGGAGGCACAGAAGCAAGCCGCAAAACAGCTGTAATGTGTGCGCAGCTTTCTGACAGTTGGAAGCGGGTGCTTTGCCACTCCCATGCCTTTTAAATTCACACTCGTATGCGTAGTGGAGGAAGTTCTCAGACAACGTTGCAGTTCATCTCGCGAGTGCTCTTGCAACATGCCTTGGAAAACATTACACTCATCTTTGTGCTCCGAGATGCAAAAACTGGAAGGACACAGTACAGCCTGACTGGGAGACTTTTGCTGTGCCGGCACACTTTCTCTTCGCCAGAAGTCTTCATAGGAACGCTTTTCACTAAGATGCAGATGAGAAGAGACCCAGAAGACGGAGATACGAGACCTTCCAAACAAAAGTGCTGCTATCGGCCCTCTTTCGGCCGAGGTCGTCCTCCAGCGTGCAGCGCGACAGAGCAAACCCTCCGCACACCAAGAAGCCGATTCTTGGCCTCCGAAATACGGGGAGCACGGCAGCGTGCATGAGGTGCATAAGTAAGCCGCAAAACGGCGGCATTATGCGCGCAGCTTTCTAACTGCTAGAAGCGGGTGGTTTGCCACTCCCATGCCTTTTAAATTCACACTCGTATGCGTAGTGGAGGAAGTTCTAAGACAACGTTGCAGTTCATCTAGCGAGTGCTCCTGCAACACGCCTTGGAAAATTTTACACATTCCTTTATGCTCCAAGATGCAAAAACTTGGTGCACACGTAAAGCCTGACTGGGAGACTTTTGCTGTGCTGGCACACTTTCTCTTCGCCAGAAGTCTTCATGGGAACGCTTTTCACTAAGATGCAGGTGAGAAGAGACCCAGAAGACGGAGATACGAGACCTTCCAAACAAAAGTGCTGCTATCGGCCCTCTTTCGGCCGAAGCCGTTTTCTAGCGCGCACCGCGACAGTGCCAACCGTCTTTACACCAAGAAGCCGATTCTTGGCCTCCGTGAGTTGGAGAGCGCGGCAGCTTGCAGGAGGCGCAGAAGAAAGTCGCACAACAGCGGCACTGTGTGCGCAGCTTTCTAACTGCTGGAAGCAGGTGGTTTGCCACTGCCATGCCTTTTAAATTCACACTCGTATGCGTAGTGGAGGAAGTTTTCAGACAACGTTGCAGTTCATCTAGCGAGTGCTCTTGCAACAGCGCCTTGGAAAATTATACGCCTTCCTTTGTGCTCCAAATTTCAAAAACTGGGTGCACACGTAAAGCCTGACTGGGAGACATTTGCTGTGCTGGCACACTTTCTCTTCGCCAGAAGTCTTTATGGGACCGCTTTTCACTAAGATGCAGATGAGAAGAGACCCAGAAGACGGAGATACGAGACCTTCCAAACAAAATTGCTGCTATCGGCCCGCTTTCGGCCGAGGTCGTTCTCCAGCGTGCACCGCGACAGTGCCAACCGTCTGTTTACCAAGAAGCCGATTCTTGGCCTCCGGGAGTTGGAGAGCGCAGCAGCTTGCAGGAGGTGCAGAAGAAAGTCGCACAACAGCGGCACTGTGTGCGCAGCTTTCTGACAGTTGGAAGCGGGTGGTTTGCCACTGCCATGCCTTTTAAATTCACAGTCGTATGCGTAGTGGAGGAAGTTTTCAGACAACGTTGCAGTTCATCTAGCGAGTGCTCCTGCAACACGCCTTGGAAAATTTTACACATTCCTTTATGCTCCGAGATGCAAAAACTTGGTGCACATATAAAGCCAGATCGGGAGACTTTTGCTGAGCTGGCACACATTCTCTTCGCGAGAAGTCTTCATAGGAACGCTTTTCACTAAGATGCAGATGAGAAGAGACCCAGAAGACGGAGATACGAGACCTTCCAAACCAGACCGCTGCTATCGGCTGTCTTTCGGCCGAAGCCGTTTTCCAGCGCGCACCGCGACAGTGCCAACCGTCTGTACACCAAGAAGCCGATTCTTGGCCTCCGGGAGTTGGAGAGCGCGGCAGCTTGCATGAGGTGCAGAAGCAAGCCGCAAAACGGCGGCATTATGTGCGCAGCTTTCTAACTGCTGGAAGCGGCTGGTTTGCCACTCCCATGCCTTTTAAATTCACACTCGTATGCGTAGTGGAGGAAGTTTTCAGACAACGTTGCAGTTCATCTAGCGAGTGCTCCTGCAACAGCGCCTTGGAAAATTTTACGCCTTCCTTTGTGCTCCGAGATGCAAAAACTAGGTGCACATATAAAGCCTGACTGGGAGACATTTGCTGTGCTGGCACACTTTCTCTTCGCCAGAAGTCTTTATGGGACCGCTTTTCACTAAGATGCAGATGAGAAGAGACCCAGAAGACGGAGATACGAGACCTTCCAAACAAAAGTGCTACTATCGGCCCTCTTTCGGCCGAAGCCGTTTTCCAGCGCGCACCGCGACTGTGCCAACCGTCTGCACACCAAGAAGCCGATTTTTGGCCTCCGAAATACGAGGAGCACGGCAGCTTGCAGGAGGCGCAGAAGCAAGCCGCACAACGACGGCCTTGTGTGCGCAGCTTACTAACTGCTGGAGCTGCTGGTTTGCCACTCCCATGCCTTTTAAATTAACTCTCGTATGCGAATGGAAGAAGTTCTCAGACAATATTGCAGTTCATCTCGCGAGCACTCCTGCAACACGCCTTGGAAAACATTACTCTCATCTTTTTGCTCCAAGATGCAAAAACTGGAAGGACACAGTACAGCCTGACTGGGAGACTTTTGCTGTGCTGGCACACCTTTTCTTCGCCAGAAGTCTTTATGGGACCGCTTTTCACTAAGATGCAGATGAGAAGAGACCCAGAAGACGGAGATACGAGACCTTCCAAACCAGACGGCTGCTATCGGCTGTCTTTCAGCCGAAGCCTTTTTGCCGCGTGCACGGCGACAGTGCCAACCGTCTTTACACCAAGAAGCCGATTCTTGGCCTCCGGGAGTTGGAGAGCGCGGCAGCTTGCAGGAGGCACTGAAGCAAGCCGCAAAACAGCGGTAATGTGTGCGCAGCTTTCTGACAGTTGGAAGCGGGTGCTTTGCCACTCCCATGCCTTTTAAATTCACACTCGTATGCGTAGTGGAGGAAGTTCTCAGACAACGTTGCAGTTCATCTAGCGAGTGCTCCTGCAACACGCCTTGGAAAATTTTACGCCTTCCTTTATGCTCCGAGATGCAAAAACTAGGTGCACATATAAAGCCTGACTGGGAGACATTTGCTGTGCTGGCACACTTTCTCTTCGCCAGAAGTCTTTATGGGACCGCTTTTCACTAAGATGCAGATGAGAAGAGACCCAGAAGATGGAGATACGAGACCTTCCAAACCAGACGGCTGCTATCGGCTGTCTTTCAGCCGAAGCCTTTTTGCAGCGCGCACCGCGACAGTGCCAACCGTCTTTACACCAAGAAGCCGATTTTTGGCCTCCGAAATTCGGGGAGCACGGCAGCTTGCAGGAGGCGCAGAAGCAAGTCGCACAACAGCGGCATTATGTGCACAGCTTTCTGACAGTTGGAAGCGGGTGGTTTGCCACTCCCATGCCTTTTAAATTCACACTCGTATGCGTAGTGGAGGAAGTTCTCAGACAACGTTGCAGTTCATCTAGCGAGTGCTCCTGCAACACGCCTTGGAAAATTATACGCCTTCCTTTGTGCTGCAAATTTCAAAAACTGGGTGCACACGTAAAGCCTGACTGGGAGACATTTGCTGTGCTGGCACACTTTCTCTTCGCCAGAAGTCTTTATGGGACCGATTTTCACTAAGATGCAGATGAGAAGAGACCCAGAAGACGGAGATACGAGACCTTCCAAACAAAAGTGCTGCTATCGGCCGTGTTTTGACTTAAGACGCTCTCCAGCGCGCACGCGACAGTGCCAACACTCTGTTTACCAAGAAGCCGTCATGGACTCCAGGAGTTGGAGAGCGCGGCAGCTTGCAGGAGGCACAGAAGCAAGTCGCACAACAGCGGCACTGTGTGCGCAGCTTTCTAACTGCTGGAAGCGGCTGGTTTGCCACTCCCATGCCTTTTAAATTCACACTCGTATGCGTAATGGAGGAAGTTCTCAGACAACGTTGCAGTTCATCTAGCGAGTGCTCCTGCAACACGCCTCTGAAAATTTTACGCCTTCCTTTATGCTCCAAATTGCAAAAACTGGGTGCACATATAAAGCCTGACTGGGAGACATTTGCTGTGCTGGCACACTTTCTCTTCGCCAGAAGTCTTTATGGGAATGCTTTTCACTAAGATGCAGATGAGAAGAGACCCAGAAGACGGAGATACGAGACCTTCCAAACAAAATTGTTGCTATCGGCCCTCTTTCGGCCGAGGTCGTTCTCCAGCGTGCAGCGCGACAGTGCCAACCGTCTGTTTACCAAGAAGCCGATTCTTGGCCTCCGGGAGTTGGAGAGCGCAGCAGCTTGCAGGAGGCGCAGAAGAAAGTCGCAAAATGGCGGCACTGTGTGCGCAGCTTTCTGACAGTTGGAAGCGGGTGGTTTGCCACTCCCATGCCTTTTAAATTCACACTCCTATGCGTAGTGGAGGAAGTTCCCAGACAACGTTGCAGTTCCTCTAGCGAGTGCTCCTGCAACACGCCTTGGAAAATTTTACGCCTTCCTTTATGCTCTGAGATGCAATAACTTGGTGCACACATAAAGCCAGATCGGGAGACATTTGCTGTGCTGGCACACTTTCTCTTCGCCAGAAGTCTTCATAGGAACGCTTTTCACTAAGATGCAAAAGAGAAGAGACCCAGAAGACGGAGATACGAGACCTTCCAAACCAGACCGCTGCTATCGGCTGTCTTTCAGCCGAAGCCTTTTTGCCGCGTGCACGGCGACAGTGCCAACCGTCTTTACACCAAGAAGCCGATTCTTGGCCTCCGGGAGTTGGAGAGCGCGGCAGCTTGCATGAGGTGCAGAAGCAAGCCGCAAAATGGCGGCATTATATGCGCAGCTTTCTAACTGCTGGAAGCTGCTGGTTTGCCACTCCCATGCCTTTTAAATTCACACTCGTATGCGTAGTGGAGGAAGTTTTCAGACAACGTTGCAGTTCATCTCGCGAGTGCTCCTGCAACACACCTTGGAAAACATTACACTCATCTTTGTGCTCCGAGATGCAAAAACTGGAAGGACACAGTACAGCCTGACTGGGAGACTTTTGCTGTGCTGGCACACTTTCTCTTCGCCAGAAGTCTTTATGGGACCGCTTTTCACTAAGATGCAGATGAGAAGAGACCCAGAAGACGGAGATACGAGACCTTCCAAACAAAAGTGCTGCTATCGGCCCTCTTTCGGCCGAGGTCGTTCTCCAGCGTGCGCCGCGACAGGCCAACCCTCTGTTTACCAAGAAGCCGATTCTTGGCCTCCGTGAGTCGGAGAGCGCAGCAGCTTGCAGGAGGCACAGAAGAAAGTCGCACAACAGCGGCACTGTGTGCGCAGCTTTCTGACAGTTGGAAGCGGGTGGTTTGCCACTCCCATGCCTTTTAAATTCACACTCCTATGCGTAGTGGTGGAAGTTCTCAGACAACGTTGCAGTTCATCTAGCGAGTGCTCCTGCAACACGCCTTGGAAAATTTTACGCCTTCCTTTGTGCTCCGAGATGCAAAAACTAGGTGCACATATAAAGCCTGCCTGGGAGACATTTGCTGTGCTGGCACACTTTCTCTTCGCCAGAAGTCTTCATAGGAACGCTTTTCACTAAGATGCAGATGAGAAGAGACCCAGAAGACGGAGATACGAGACCTTCCAAACCAGAGGGCTGCTATCGGCTGTCTTTCAGCCGAAGCATTTTTGCCGCGTGCACGGCGACAGTGCCAACCGTCTTTACACCAAGAAGCTGATTCTTGGCCTCTTGGAGTTGGAGAGCGCAGCAGCTTGCATGAGGTGCAGAAGCAAGCTGCAAAAGGGCGGCATTATGTGCGCAGCTTTCTAACTGCTGGAAGCGGCTGGTTTGCCACTCCCATGCCTTTTAAATTCACACTCGTATGCGTAGTGGAGGAAGTTCTCAGACAACGTTGCAGTTCATCTAGCGAGTGCTCCTGCAACACGCCTTGGAAAATTTTACGCCTTCCTTTGTGCTCCGAGATGCAAAAACTGGGTGCACATATAAAGCCTGCCTGGGAGACATTTGCTGTGCTGGCACACTTTCTCTTCGCCAGAAGTCTTTATGGGACCGCTTTTCACTAAGATGCAGATGAGAAGAGACCCAGAAGACGGAGATACGAGACCTTCCAAACCAAAGTGCTGCTATCGGCCCCCTTTAAACCGAAGGAGCTCTTTGGGGCGCAACGCGACGGTGCCATCGTTCTGGGCACAAAGAAGCTGATTCATGGCCTCCGAAATACAGGGAGCACGGCAGCATGCAGGAGGCGCAGAAGCAAGCCGCACAACAGCCGCATTGTGTGCGCAGATTTCTAACTGCTGGAAGCTGGCTGGTTTGCCACTCCCATGCCTTTTAAATTAACTCTCGTATGCGAATGGAAGAAGTTCTCAGACAATATTGCAGATCATCTAGCGAGCGCTCCTGCAACATGCCTTGGAAAACATTTCACTTATCTTTGTGCTCCAAGATGCAAAAACTGGAAGGACACAGAGAAACGTGACATGGAGACTTTTGCTGTGCTGGCACACTTTCTCTTCGCCAGAAGTCTTCATAGGAACGCTTTTCACTAAGATGCAGATGAGAAGAGACCCAGAAGACGGAGACACGAGACCTTCCAAACAAAAGTGCTGCTATCGGCTGTCTTTCAGCCGAAGCCGTTCTCCAGCGCGCACCGCGACAGTGCCAACTGTCTTTACACCAAGAAGCCGATTCTTGGCCTCCAGGAGTTGGAGAGCGCGGCAGCTTGCAGGAGGCGCAGAAGAAAGTCGCACAACAGCGGCACTGTGTGCGCAGCTTTCTAACTGCTGGAAGCGGGTGGTTTGCCACTCCCATGCCTTTTAAATTCACACTCGTATGCGTAGTGGAGGAAGTTCTCAGACAACGTTGCAGTTCATCTAGCGAGTGCTCCTGCAACACGGCTTGGAAAATTATACGCCTTCCTTTGTGCTCCAAATTTCAAAAACTGGGTGCACACGTAAAGCCTGACTGGGAGACATTTGCTGTGCTGGCACACCTTCTCTTCGCCAGAAGTCTTTATGGGACCGCTTTTCACTAAGATGCAGATGAGAAGAGACCCAGAAGACGGAGATACGAGACCTTCCAAACAAAAGTGCTGCTATCGGCCGTCTTTTGACTTAAGACGCTCTCCAGCGCGCACGCGACAGTGCCAACACTCTGTTTACCAAGAAGCCGTCATGGACTCCGGGAGTTGGGGAGCGCGGCAGCTTGCAGGAGGCGCAGAAGAAAGTCGCACAACAGCGGCACTGTGTGCGCAGCTTTCTAACTGCTGGAAGCGGCTGGTTTGCCACTCCCATGCCTTTTAAATTCACACTCGTATGCGTAATGGAGGAAGTTCTCAGACAACGTTGCAGTTAATCTAGCGAGTGCTCCTGCAACACGCCTTGGAAAATTTTACGCCTTCCTTTATGCTCCAAATTGCAAAAACTGGGTGCACATATAAAGCCTGACTGGGAGACATTTGCTGTGCTGGCACACTTTCTCTTCGCCAGAAGTCTTTATGGGAACGCTTTTCACTAAGATGCAGATGAGAAGAGACCCAGAAGACGGAGATACGAGACCTTCCAAACAAAAGTGCTTCTATCGGCTGTCTTTCAGCCGAAGCCTTTTTGCCGCGTGCACGGCGACAGTGCCAACCGTCTTTACACCAAGAAGCCGATTCTTGGCCTCCGGGAGTTGGAGAGCGCGGCAGCTTGCAGGAGGCACAGAAGCAAGCTGCAAAACAGCGGTAATGTGTGCGCAGCTTTCTGACAGTTGGAAGCGGGTGGTTTGCCACTGCCATGCCTTTTAAATTCACACTCGTATGCGTAGTGGAGGAAGTTCCCAGACAACGTTGCAGTTCATCTAGCGAGTGCTCCTGCAACACGCCTTGGAAAATTTTACGCCTTCCTTTATGCTCCGAGATGCAAAAACTTGGTGCACACATAAAGCCAGATCGGGAGACTTTTGCTGAGCTGGCACACATTCTCTTCGCGAGAAGTCTTCATAGGAACGCTTTTCACTAAGATGCAGATGAGAAGAGACCCAGAAGACGGAGATACGAGACCTTCCAAACCAGACCGCTGCTATCGGCTGTCTTTCAGCCGAAGCCGTTTTCCAGCGCGCACCGCGACAGTGCCAACCGTCTGTACACCAAGAAGCCGATTCTTGGCCTCCGGGAGTTGGAGAGCGCGGCAGCTTGCATGAGGTGCAGAAGCAAGCCGCAAAACGGCGGCATTATGTGCGCAGCTTTCTAACTGCTGGAAGCGGGTGGTTTGCCACTCCCATGCCTTTTAAATTCACACTCGTATGCGTAGTGGAGGAAGTTCTCAGACAACGTTGCAGTTCATCTAGCGAGTGCTCCTGCAACACGCCTTGGAAAATTTTACGCCTTCCTTTGTGCTCCGAGATGCAAAAACTAGGTGCACATATAAAGCCTGACTGGGAGACATTTGCTGTGCTGGCACACTTTCTCTTCGCCAGAAGTCTTTATGGGACCGCTTTTCACTAAGATGCAGATGAGAAGAGACCCAGAAGACGGAGATACGAGACCTTCCAAACCAGACGGCTGCTATCGGCTGTCTTTCAGTCAAAGCCTTTTTGCAGCGCGCACCGCAACAGTGCCAAACGTCTTTACACCAAGAAGCCGATTCTTGGCCTCCGGGTGTTGGAGAGCACGGCAGCTTGCAGGAGGCACAGAAGCAAGCCGCACAACAGCGGTAATGTGTGCGCAGCTTTCTGACAGTTGGAAGCGGGTGGTTTGCCACTCCCATGCCTTTTAAATTCACACTCGTATGCGTAGTGGAGGAAGTTCTCAGACAATATTGCAGTTCATCTCGCAAGTGCTCCTGCAACACACCTTGGAAAACATTACACTCATCTTTGTGCTCCGAGATGCAAAAACTGGAAGGACACAGTACAGCCTGACTGGGAGACTTTTGCTGTGCTGGCACACCTTCTCTTCGCCAGAAGTCTTTATGGGACCGCTTTTCACTAAGATGCAGATGAGAAGAGACCCAGAAGACGGAGATACGAGACCTTCCAAACAAAAGTGCTACTATCGGCCCTCTTTCGGCCGAAGCCGTTTTCCAGCGCGCACCGCGACAGTGCCAACCGTCTGCACACCAAGAAGCCGATTTTTGGCCTCCGAAATACGAGGAGCACGGCAGCTTGCAGGAGGCGCAGAAGCAAGCCGCACAACGACGGCCTTGTGTGCGCAGCTTACTAACTGCTGGAGCTGCTGGTTTGCCACTCCCATGCCTTTTAAATTAACTCTCGTATGCGAATGGAAGAAGTTCTCAGACAATATTGCAGTTCATCTCGCGAGCACTCCTGCAACACGCCTTGGAAAACATTACTCTCATCTTTGTGCTCCGAGATGCAAAAACTAGGTGCACATATAAAGCCTGACTGGGAGACATTTGCTGTGCTTGCACACTTTCTCTTCGCCAGAAGTCTTTATGGGACCGCTTTTCACTAAGATGCAGATGAGAAGAGACCCAGAAGACGGAGATACGAGACCTTCCAAACAAAAGTGCTGCTATCGGCCGTCTTTTGACTTAAGACGCTCTCCAGCGCGCACGCGACAGTGCCAACACTCTGTTTACCAAGAAGCCGTCATGGACTCCGGGAGTTGGAGAGCGCGGCAGCTTGCAGGAGGCGCAGAAGCAAGTCGCACAACAGCGGCACTGTGTGCGCAGCTTTCTAACTGCTGGAAGCGGCTGGTTTGCCACTCCCATGCCTTTTAAATTCACACTCGTATGCGTAATGGAGGAAGTTCTCAGACAACGTTGCAGTTCATCTAGCGAGTGCTCCTGCAACACGCCTTGGAAAATTTTACGCCTTCCTTTATGCTCCAAATTGCAAAAACTGGGTGCACATATAAAGCCTGACTGGGAGACTTTTGCTGTGCTGGCACACTTTCTCTTCGCCAGAAGTCTTTATGGGAACGCTTTTCACTAAGATGCAGATGAGAAGCGAACCAGAAGACGGAGATACGAGACCTTCCAAACAAAAGTTCTGCTATCGGCCCTCTTTCGGCCGAGGTCGTTCTCCAGCGTGCACCGCGACAGTGCCAACCGTCTGTTTACCAAGAAGCCGATTCTTGGCCTCCGGGAGTTGGAGAGCGCAGCAGCTTGCAGTAGGCGCAGAAGAAAGTCGCAAAATGGCGGCACTGTGTGCGCAGCTTTCTGACAGTTGGAAGCGGGTGGTTTGCCACTCCCATGCCTTTTAAATTCACAGTCGTATGCGTAGTGGAGGAAGTTTTCAGACAACGTTGCAGTTCCTCTAGCGAGTGCTCCTGCAACACGCCTTGGAAAATTTTACGCCTTTCTTTATGCTCTGAGATGCAAAAACTTGGTGCACACATAAAGCCAGATCGGGAGACATTTGCTGTGCTGGCACACTTTCTCTTCGCCAGAAGTCTTCATAGGAACGCTTTTCACTAAGATGCAGATGAGAAGAGACCCAGAAGACGGAGATACGAGACCTTCCAAACCAGACGGCTGCTATCGGCTGTCTTTCAGCCGAAGCCTTTTTGCCGCGTGCACGGCGACAGTGCCAACCGTCTTTACACCAAGAAGCCGATTCTTGGCCTCCGGGAGTTGGAGAGCGCGGCAGCTTGCATGAGGTGCAGAAGCAAGCCGCAAAATGGCGGCATTATATGCGCAGCTTTCTAACTGCTGGAAGCTGCTGGTTTGCCACTCCCATGCCTTTTAAATTCACACTCGTATGCGTAGTGGAGGAAGTTCTCAGACAACGTTGCAGTTCATCTCGCGAGTGCTCCTGCAACACACCTTGGAAAATATTACACTCATCTTTGTGCTCCGAGATGCAAAAACTGGAAGGACACAGTACAGCCTGACTGGGAGACTTTTGCTGTGCTGGCACACCTTCTCTTCGCCAGAAGTCTTTATGGGACCGCTTTTCACTAAGATGCAGATGAGAAGAGACCCAGAAGACGGAGATACGAGACCTTCCAAACAAAAGTGCTTCTATCGGCTGTCTTTCAGCCGAAGCCTTTTTGCCGCGTGCACGGCGACAGTGCCAACCGTCTTTACACCAAGAAGCCGATTCTTGGCCTCCGGGAGTTGGAGAGCGCGGCAGCTTGCAGGAGGCACAGAAGCAAGCCGCAAAACAGCGGTAATGTGTGCGCAGCTTTCTGACAGTTGGAAGCGGGTGGTTTGCCACTCCCATGCCTTTTAAATTCACACTCGTATGCGTAGTGGAGGAAGTTCTCAGACAACGTTGCAGTTCATCTAGCGAGTGCTCCTGCAACACGCCTTGGAAAATTTTACGCCTTCCTTTGTGCTCCGAGATGCAAAAACTAGGTGCACATATAAAGCCTGACTGGGAGACATTTGCTGTGCTGGCACACTTTCTCTTCGCCAGAAGTCTTTATGGGACCGCTTTTCACTAAGATGCAGATGAGAAGAGACCCAGAAGACGGAGATACGAGACCTTCCAAACCAGACGGCTGCTATCGGCTGTCTTTCAGCCGAAGCCTTTTTGCAGCGCGCACCGCGACAGTGCCAACCGTCTTTACACTAAGAAGCCGATTTTTGGCCTCCGAAATACGGGGAGCACGGCAGCTTGCAGGAGGCGCAGAAGCAAGTCGCACAACAGCGGCACTGTGTGCGCAGCTTTCTAACTGCTGGAAGCTGCTGGTTTGCCACTCCCATGCCTTTTAAATTCACACTCGTATGCGTAGTGGAGGAAGTTCTCAGACAACGTTGCAGTTCATCTAGCGAGTGCTCCTGCAACACGGCTTGGAAAATTATACGCCTTCCTTTGTGCTCCAAATTTCAAAAACTGGGTGCACACGTAAAGCCTGACTGGGAGACATTTGCTGTGCTGGCACACCTTCTCTTCGCCAGAAGTCTTTATGGGACCGCTTTTCACTAAGATGCAGATGAGAAGAGACCCAGAAGACGGAGATACGAGACCTTCCAAACAAAAGTGCTGCTATCGGCCGTCTTTTGACTTAAGACGCTCTCCAGCGCGCACCGCGACAGTGCCAACACTCTGTTTACCAAGAAGCCGATTCTTGGCCTCCGGGAGTTGGAGAGCGCGGCAGCTTGCAGGAGGCGCAGAAGCAAGCCGCACAACAGCGGCACTGTGTGCGCAGCTTTCTAACTGCTGGAAGCGGCTGGTTTGCCACTCCCATGCCTTTTAAATTCACACTCGTATGCGTAGTGGAGGAAGTTCTCAGACAACGTTGCAGTTCATCTAGCGAGTGCTCCTGCAACACGCCTTGGAAAATTTTACGCCTTCCTTTATGCTCCAAATTGCAAAAACTGGGTGCACATATAAAGCCTGACTGGGAGACATTTGCTGTGCTGGCACACTTTCTCTTCGCCAGAAGTCTTTATGGGACCGCTTTTCACTAAGATGCAGATGAGAAGAGACCCAGAAGACGGAGATACGAGACCTTCCAAACCAAAGTGCTGCTATCGGCCCTCTTTCGGCCGAGGCCGTTCTCCAGCGCGCACCGCGACAGTGCCAACCGTCTTTACACCAAGAAGCCGATTCTTGGCCTCCGGGAGTTGGGGAGCGCGGCAGCTTGCAGGAGGTGCAGAAGCAAGTCGCACAACAGCGGCACTGTGTGCGCAGCTTTCTGACAGTTGGAAGCGGGTGGTTTGCCACTCCCATGCCTTTTAAATTCACACTCGTATGCGTAGTGGAGGAAGTTCTCAGACAACGTTGCAGTTCATCTAGCGAGTGCTCCTGCAATACGCCTTGGAAAATTTTACACATTCCTTTGTGCTCCGAGATGCAAAAACTTGGTGCACACATAAAGCCAGATCGGGAGACTTTTGCTGTGCTGGCACACATTCTCTTCGCGAGAAGTCTTCATAGGAACGCTTTTCACTAAGATGCAGATGAGAAGAGACCCAGAAGACGGAGATACGAGACCTTCCAAACCAGACCGCTGCTATCGGCTGTCTTTCAGCCGAAGCCTTTTTCCAGCGCGCACCGCGACAGTGCCAACCGTCTGTACACCAAGAAGCCGATTCTTGGCCTCCGGGAGTTGGAGAGCACGGCAGCTTGCATGAGGTGCAGAAGCAAGCCGCAAAACGGCGGCATTTTGTGCGCAGCTTTCTGACAGTTGGAAGCGGGTGGTTTGCCACTCCCATGCCTTTTAAATTCACACTCGTATGCGTAGTGGAGGAAGTTCTCAGACAACGTTGCAGTTCATCTAGCGAGTGCTCCTGCAACACGCCTTGGAAAATTTTACGCCTTCCTTTGTGCTCCGAGATGCAAAAACTAGGTGCACATATAAAGCCTGACTGGGAGACATTTGCTGTGCTGGCACAATTTCTCTTCGCCAGAAGTCTTTATGGGACCGCTTTTCACTAAGATGCAGATGAGAAGAGACCCAGAAGACGGAGATACGAGACCTTCCAAACCAGACGGCTGCTATCGGCTGTCTTTCAGCCGAAGCCTTTTTGCAGCGCGCATCGCGACAGTGCCAACCGTCTTTACACCAAGAAGCCGATTCTTGGCCTCCGGGTGTTGGAGAGCGCGGCAGCTTGCATGAGGTGCAGAAGCAAGCCGCAAAACAGCGGCATTATGTGCGCAGCTTTCTAACTGCTGGAAGCTGCTGGTTTGCCACTCCCATGCCTTTTAAATTCACACTCGTATGCGTAGTGGAGGAAGTTCTCAGACAACGTTGCAGTTCATCTAGCGAGTGCTCCTGCAACACGCCTTGGAAAATTTACGCCTTCCTTTGTGCTCCGAGATGCAAAAACTGGAAGCACATATAAAGCCTGACTGGGAGACCTTTGCTGTGCTGGCACACCTTCTCTTCGCCAGAAGTCTTTATGGGACCGCTTTTCACTAAGATGCAGATGAGAAGAGACCCAGAAGACGGAGATACGAGACCTTCCTAACAAAAGTGCTGCTATCGGCCCTCTTTCGGCCGAGGTCGTTCTCCAGCGCGCACCGCGACAGTGCCAACCGTCTGTTACACCAAGAAGCCGATTCTTGGCCTCCGGGAGTTGGAGAGCGCAGCAGCTTGCAGGAGGCACAGAAGAAAGTCGCACAACAGCGGCACTGTGTGCGCAGCTTTCTGACTGCTGGAAGCTGGGTGGTTTGCCACTCCCATGCCTTTTAAATTCACACTCGTATGCGTAGTGGAGGAAGTTCTCAGACAACGTTGCAGTTCATCTAGCGAGTGCTCCTGCAACACGCCTTGGAAAATTTTACGCCTTCCTTTGTGCTCCGAGATGCAAAAACTAGGTGCACATATAAAGCCTGCCTGGGAGACCTTTGCTGTGCTGGCACACATTCTCTTCGCGAGAAATCTTCATGGAAATGCTTTTCACTAAGATGCAGATGAGAAGAGACCCAGAAGACGGAGATACGAGACCTTCCAAACCAGACCGCTGCTATCGGCTGTCTTTCAGCCGAAGCCTTTTTGCAGCGCGCACCGCGACAGTGCCAACCGTCTTTACACCAAGAAGCCGATTCTTGGCCTCCGGGAGTTGGAGAGCGCGGCAGCTTGCATGAGGTGCAGAAGCAAGCCGCAAAACGGCGGCATTATGTGCGCAGCTTTCTAACTGCTGGAAGCGGCTGGTTTGCCACTCCCATGCCTTTTAAATTCACACTCGTATGCGTAGTGGAGGAAGTTCTCAGACAACGTTGCAGTTCATCTAGCGAGTGCTCCTGCAACACGCCTTGGAAAATTTTACGCCTTCCTTTGTGCTCCGAGATGCAAAAACTAGGTGCACATATAAAGCCTGCCTGGGAGACATTTGCTGTGCTGGCACACTTTCTCTTCGCCAGAAGTCTTTATGGGACCGCTTTTCACTAAGATGCAGATGAGAAGAGACCCAGAAGACGGAGATACGAGACCTTCCTAACCAAAGTGCTGCTATCGGCTGTCTTTCGGCCGAAGCCGCTCTTTGGCGCGCACCGCGACAGTGCCAACGTTCTGGGCACCAAGAAGCCGATTCTTGGCCTCCGAAATACAGGGAGCGCGGCAGCTTGCAGGAGGCGCAGAAGCAAGCCGCAAAACGGCGGCATTATGTGCGCAGCTTTCTAACTGCTGGAAGCTGCTGGTTTGCCACTCCCATGCCTTTTAAATTCACACTCCTATGCGTAGTGGAGGAAGTTCTCAGACAACGTTGCAGTTCATCTAGCGAGTGCTCCTGCAACACGCCTTGGAAAATTTTACGCCTTCCTTTATGCTCCGAGATGCAAAAACTTGGTGCACACATAAAGCCAGATCGGGAGACTTTTGCTGTGCTGGCACACATTCTCTTCGGCAGAAGTCTTCATAGGAACGCTTTTCACTAAGATGCAGATGAGAAGAGACCCAGAAGACGGAGATACGAGACCTTCCAAACCAGACCGCTGCTATCGGCTGTCTTTCAGCCGAAGCCGTTTTCCAGCGCGCACCGCGACAGTGCCAACCGTCTTTACACCAAGAAGCCGATTCTTGGCCTCCGGGAGTTGGAGAGCGCGGCAGCTTGCAGGAGGCACAGAAGCAAGCCGCACAACAGCGGCACTGTGTGCGCAGCTTTCTGACAGTTGGAAGCGGGTGGTTTGCCACTCCCATGCCTTTTAAATTCACACTCGTATGCGTAGTGGAGGAAGTTCTCAGACAATATTGCAGTTCATCTAGCGAGTGCTCCTGCAACACACCTTGGAAAACATTACACTCATCCTTTGTGCTCCGAGATGCAAAAACTGGTGCACACAGTACAGCCTGACTGGGAGACTTTTGCTGTGCTGGCACACCTTCTCTTCGCCAGAAGTCTTCATGGGACCGCTTTTCACTAAGATGCAGATGAGAAGAGACCCAGAAGACGGAGATACGAGACCTTCCAAACCAGACGGCTGCTATCGGCTGTCTTTCAGCCGAAGCCTTTTTGCCGCGTGCACGGCGACAGTGCCAACCGTCTTTACACCAAGAAGCCGATTCTTGGCCTCCGGGAGTTGGAGAGCGCGGCAGCTTGCATGAGGTGCAGAAGCAAGCCGCAAAACAGCGGCATTGTGTGCGCAGCTTTCTGACAGTTGGAAGCGGCTGGTTTGCCACTCCCATGCCTTTTAAATTCACACTCGTATGCGTAGTGGAGGAAGTTCTCAGACAACGTTGCAGTTCATCTAGCGAGTGCTCCTGCAACACGCCTTGGAAAATTTTACGCCTTCCTTTGTGCTCCGAGATGCAAAAACTAGGTGCACATATAAAGCCTGCCTGGGAGACATTTGCTGTGCTGGCACACTTTCTCTTCGCCAGAAGTCTTTATGGGACCGCTTTTCACTAAGATGCAGATGAGAAGAGACCCAGAAGACGGAGATACGAGACCTTCCAAACCAGACGGCTGCTATCGGCTGTCTTTCAGCCGAAGCCTTTTTGCAGCGCGCACCGCGACAGTGCCAACCGTCTTTACACCAAGAAGCCGATTCTTGGCCTCCGAAATACGGGGAGCGCGGCAGCTTGCAGGAGGCGCAGAAGCAAGCCGCACAACAGCGGCATTGTGTGCGCAGCTTTCTGACAGTTGGAAGCGGGTGGTTTGCCACTCCCATGCCTTTTAAATTCACACTCGTATGCGTAGTGGAGGAAGTTCTCAGACAACGTTGCAGTTCATCTAGCGAGTGCTCCTGCAACACGCCTTGGAAAACATTACGCTCATCTTTGTGCTCCGAGATGCAAAAACTGGAAGGACACAGTACAGCCTGACTGGGAGACTTTTGCTGTGCTGGCACACTTTCTCTTCGCCAGAAGTCTTCATAGGAACGCTTTTCACTAAGATGCAGATGAGAAGAGACCCAGAAGACGGAGATACGAGACCTTCCAAACCAGACTGCTGCTATCGGCTGTCTTTCAGCCGAAGCCTTTTTGCAGCGCGCACCGCGACAGTGCCAACCGTCTTTACACCAAGAAGCCGATTCTTGGCCTCCGGGAGTTGGAGAGCGCGGCAGCTTGCAGGAGGCACAGAAGCAAGTCGCACAACAGCGGCACTGTGTGCGCAGCTTTCTGACAGTTGGAAGCGGGTGGTTTGCCACTCCCATGCCTTTTAAATTCACACTCGTATGCGTAGTGGAGGAAGTTCTCAGACAACGTTGCAGTTCATCTAGCGAGTGCTCCTGCAACACGCCTTGGAAAATTTACACATTCCTTTATGCTCCGACGCCTTCCTTTGTGCTCCACTTTCTAACTGAATTTTCAAAAACTGGGTGCACACGTAAAGCCTGCCTGGGAGACATTTGCTGTGCTGGCACACTTTCTCTTCGCCAGAAGTCTTCATAGGAACGCTTTTCACTAAGATGCAGATGAGAAGAGACCCAGAAGACGGAGATACGAGACCTTCCAAACCAGACGGCTGCTATCGGCTGTCTTTCACCGAAGCCGCTTTCCAGCGCGCACCGCGACAGTGCCAACCGTCTGTTTACCAAGAAGCCGATTCTTGGCCTCCGGGAGTTGGAGAGCGCGGCAGCTTGCAGGAGGCGCAGAAGCAAGCCGCACAACAGCGGCACTGTGTGCGCAGCTTTCTAACTGCTGGAAGCTGCTGGTTTGCCACTCCCATGCCTTTTAAATTCACACTCGTATGCGTAGTGGAGGAAGTTCTCAGACAACGTTGCAGTTCATCTAGCGAGTGCTCCTGCAACACGCCTTGGAAAATTTTACGCCTTCCTTTATGCTCCAAATTGCAAAAACTGGGTGCACATATAAAGCCTGACTGGGAGACATTTGCTGTGCTGGCACACTTTCTCTTCGCCAAAAGTCTTTATGGGACCGCTTTTCACTAAGATGCAGATGAGAAGAGACCCAGAAGACGGAGATACGAGACCTTCCAAACCAGAGTGCTGCTATCGGCTGTCTTTCGGCCGAAGCCGTTCTCCAGCGTGCACCGCGACAGTGCCAACCGTCTTTACACCAAGAAGCCGATTCTTGGCCTCCGGGAGTTGGGGAGCGCGGCAGCTTGCAGGAGGCGCAGAAGCAAGTCGCACAACAGCGGCACTGTGTGCGCAGCTTTCTGACAGTTGGAAGCGGGTGGTTTGCCACTCCCATGCCTTTTAAATTCACACTCGTATGCGTAGTGGAGGAAGTTCTCAGACAACGTTGCAGTTCATCTAGCGAGTGCTCCTGCAACACGCCTTGGAAAATTTTACGCCTTCCTTTGTGCTCCGAGATGCAAAAACTTGGTGCACATATAAAGCCAGATCGGGAGACATTTGCTGTGCTGGCACACTTTCTCTTCGCCAGAAGTCTTCATAGGAACGCTTTTCACTAAGATGCAGATGAGAAGAGACCCAGAAGACGGAGATACGAGACCTTCCTAACCAGACGGCTGCTATCGGCTGTCTTTCAGCCGAAGCCGTTTTCCAGCGCGCACCGCGACAGTGCCAACCGTCTTTACACCAAGAAGCCGATTCTTGGCCTCCGGGAGTTGGAGAGCGCGGCAGCTTGCATGAGGTGCAGAAGCAAGCCGCAAAACGGCGGCATTATGTGCGCAGCTTTCTAACTGCTGGAAGCGGCTGGTTTGCCACTCCCATGCCTTTTAAATTCACACTCGTATGCGTAGTGGAGGAAGTTCTCAGACAACGTTGCAGTTCATCTAGCGAGTGCTCCTGCAACACGCCTTGGAAAATTTTACGCCTTCCTTTGTGCTCCAAATTGCAAAAACTGGGTGCACATATAAAGCCTGACTGGGAGACATTTGCTGTGCTGGCACACTTTCTCTTCGCCAGAAGTCTTTATGGGACCGCTTTTCACTAAGATGCAGATGAGAAGAGACCCAGAAGACGGAGATACGAGACCTTCCAAACAAAAGTGCTGCTATCGGCCCCCTTTAAACCGAACGAGCTCTTTGGGGCGCAACGCGACGGTGCCAACCGTCTGGGCACAAAGAAGCCGATTCATGGCCTCCGAAATACAGGGAGCGCGGCAGCGTGCAGGAGGCGCAGAAGCAAGCCGCACAACAGCCGCATTGTGTGCGCAGATTTCTAACTGCTGGAAGCTGGCTGGTTTGCCACTCCCATGCCTTTTAAATTAACTCTCGTATGCGAATGGAAGAAGTTCTCAGACAATATTGCAGATCATCTAGCGAGCGCTCCTGCAACACGCCTTGGAAAACATTTCACTTATCTTTGTGCTCCAAGATGCAAAAACTGGAAGGACACAGAAAACCTGACTTGGAGACTTTTGCTGTGCTGGCACACTTTCTCTTCGCCAGAAGTCTTCATAGGAACGCTTTTCACTAAGATGCAGATGAGAAGAGACCCAGAAGACGGAGATACGAGACCTTCCAAACAAAAGTCCTGCTATCGGCTGTCTTTCAGCCGAAGCCGTTCTCCAGCTCGCACCGCGACAGTGCCAACCGTCTTTACACCAAGAAGCCGATTCTTGGCCTCCGGGAGTTGGAGAGCGCGGCAGCTTGCAGGAGGCGCAGAAGAAAGTCGCACAACAGCGGCACTGTGTGCGCAGCTTTCTAACTGCTGGAAGCGGGTGGTTTGCCACTCCCATGCCTTTTAAATTCACACTCGTATGCGTAGTGGAGGAAGTTCTCAGACAACGTTGCAGTTCATCTAGCGAGTGCTCCTGCAACACGCCTTGGAAAATTTTACGCCTTCCTTTGTGCTCCAAATTGCAAAAACTGGGTGCACACGTAAAGCCTGCCTGGGAGACATTTGCTGTGCTGGCACACCTTCTCTTCGCCAGAAGTCTTTATGGGAATGCTTTTCACTAAGATGCAGATGAGAAGAGACCCAGAAGACGGAGATACGAGACCTTCCAAACCAGAGTGCTGCTATCGGCTGTCTTTCGACCGAAGACGCTCTCCAGCGCGCACGCGACAGTGCCAACACGTCTGTTACACCAAGAAGCCGATTCATGGACTCCGGGAGTTGGAGAGCGCGGCAGCTTGCAGGAGGCGCAGAAGCAAGTCGCACAACAGCGGCACTGTGTGCGCAGCTTTCTGACTGCTGGAAGCGGGTGGTTTGCCACTCCCATGCCTTTTAAATTCACACTCGTATGCGTAGTGGAGGAAGTTCTCAGACAACGTTGCAGTTCATCTAGCGAGTGCTCCTGCAACACGCCTTGGAAAATTTTACGCCTTCCTTTGTGCTCCGAGATGCAAAAACTAGGTGCACATATAAAGCCTGACTGGGAGACCTTTGCTGTGCTGGCACACATTCTCTTCGCGAGAAATCTTCATGGAAATGCTTTTCACTAAGATGCAGATGAGAAGAGACCCAGAAGACGGAGATACGAGACCTTCCTAACCAGAGGGCTGCTATCGGCTGTCTTTCGGCCGAAGCCTTTTTCCAGCGCGCACCGCGACAGTGCCAACCGTCTTTACACCAAGAAGCCGATTCTTGGCCTCCGGGAGTTGGAGAGCGCGGCAGCTTGCATGAGGTGCAGAAGCAAGCCGCAAAACGGCGGCATTATGTGCGCAGCTTTCTGACAGTTGGAAGCGGGTGGTTTGCCACTCCCATGCCTTTTAAATTCACACTCGTATGCGTAGTGGAGGAAGTTCTCAGACAACGTTGCAGTTCATCTAGCGAGTGCTCCTGCAACAGCGCCTTGGAAAATTTTACGCCTTCCTTTGTGCTCCGAGATGCAAAAAAGTGGAAGCACACGTAAAGCCTGACTGGGAGACCTTTGCTGTGCTGGCACACTTTCTCTTCGCCAGAAGTCTTTATGGGACAGCTTTTCACTAAGATGCAGATGAGAAGAGACCCAGAAGACGGAGATACGAGACCTTCCAAACCAGACGGCTGCTATCGGCTGTCTTTCAGCCGAAGCCGTTTTCCAGCGCGCACCGCGACAGTGCCAACCGTCTTTACACCAAGAAGCCGATTTTTGGCCTCCGAAATACGGGGAGCGCGGCAGCTTGCAGGAGGCGCAGAAGCAAGTCGCACAACAGCGGCACTGTGTGCGCAGCTTTCTGACAGTTGGAAGCGGGTGGTTTGCCACTCCCATGCCTTTTAAATTCACACTCCTATGCGTAGTGGAGGAAGTTCTCAGACAATATTGCAGTTCATCTAGCGAGTGCTCCTGCAACACGCCTTGGAAAATTTTACACCTTCCTTTGTGCTCCGAGATGCAAAAACTTGGTGCACACATAAAGCCTGACTGGGAGACTTTTGCTGTGCTGGCACACTTTCTCTTCGCCAGAAGTCTTCATAGGAATGCTTTTCACTAAGATGCAGATGAGAAGAGACCCAGAAGACGGAGACACGAGACCTTCCAAACCAGACGGCTGCTATCGGCTGTCTTTCAGCCGAAGCCTTTTTGCAGCGCGCACCGCGACAGTGCCAACCGTCTTTACACCAAGAAGCCGATTCTTGGCCTCCGAAATACGGGGAGCGCGGCAGCTTGCAGGAGGCACAGAAGCAAGCCGCACAACAGCGGCACTGTGTGCGCAGCTTTCTGACTGTTGGAAGCGGGTGGTTTGCCACTCCCATGCCTTTTAAATTCACACTCGTATGCGTAGTGGAGGAAGTTCTCAGACAACGTTGCAGTTCATCTAGCGAGTGCTCCTGCAACACGCCTTGGAAAATTTTACGCCTTCCTTTGTGCTCCAAATTGCAAAAACTGGGTGCACATATAAAGCCTGACTGGGAGACATTTGCTGTGCTGGCACACTTTCTCTTCGCCAGAAGTCTTCATGGGAATGCTTTTCACTAAGATGCAGATGAGAAGAGACCCAGAAGACGGAGATACGAGACCTTCCAAACAAAAGTGCTGCTATCGGCCCTCTTTCGGCCGAAGTCGTTTTCCAGCGCGCACCGCGACAGTGCCAACCATCTTTACACCAAGAAGCCGATTCTTGGCCTCCGGGAGTTGGAGAGCGCGGCAGCTTGCATGAGGTGCAGAAGCAAGCCGCAAAACAGCGGCATTATGTGCGCAGCTTTCTAACTGCTGGAAGCTGCTGGTTTGCCACTCCCATGCCTTTTAAATTCACACTCCTATGCGTAGTGGAGGAAGTTCTCAGACAACGTTGCAGTTCATCTAGCGAGTGCTCCTGCAACACGCCTTGGAAAATTTTACGCCTTCCTTTATGCTCCAAATTGCAAAAACTAGGTGCACATATAAAGCCTGACTGGGAGACATTTGCTGTGCTGGCACACTTTCTCTTCGCCAGAAGTCTTTATGGGACCGCTTTTCACTAAGATGCAGATGAGAAGAGACCCAGAAGACGGAGATACGAGACCTTCCAAACCAGACGGCTGCTATCGGCTGTCTTTCAGCCGAAGCCTTTTTGCAGCGCGCACCGCGACAGTGCCAACCGTCTTTACACCAAGAAGCCGATTCTTGGCCTCCGAAATACGGGGAGCGCGGCAGCTTGCAGGAGGCACAGAAGCAAGCCGCACAACAGCGGCACTGTGTGCGCAGCTTTCTGACAGTTGGAAGCGGGTGGTTTGCCACTCCCATGCCTTTTAAATTCACACTCCTATGCGTAGTGGAGGAAGTTCTCAGACAACGTTGCAGTTCATCTAGCGAGTGCTCCTGCAACAGCGCCTTGGAAAATTTTACGCCTTCCTTTGTGCTCCGAGATGAAAAACTAGGTGCACATATAAAGCCAGATCGGGAGACCTTTGCTGTGCTGGCACACATTCTCTTCGCGAGAAATCTTCATGGAAATGCTTTTCACTAAGATGCAGATGAGAAGAGAACCAGAAGACGGAGATACGAGACCTTCCTAACCAGACGGCTGCTATCGGCTGTCTTTCGGCCGAAGCCGTTTTCCAGCGCGCACCGCGACAGTGCCAACCGTCTTTACACCAAGAAGCCGATTCTTGGCCTCCGGGAGTTGGAGAGCGCGGCAGCTTGCATGAGGTGCAGAAGCAAGCCGCAAAACGGCGGCATTATGTGCGCAGCTTTCTAACTGCTGGAAGCTGCTGGTTTGCCACTCCCATGCCTTTTAAATTCACACTCGTATGCGTAGTGGAGGAAGTTCTCAGACAACGTTGCAGTTCATCTAGCGAGTGCTCCTGCAACACGCCTTGGAAAATTTTACGCCTTCCTTTGTGCTCCAAATTGCAAAAACTGGGTGCACATATAAAGCCTGCCTGGGAGACATTTGCTGTGCTGGCACACTTTCTCTTCGCCAGAAGTCTTTATGGGACCGCTTTTCACTAAGATGCAGATGAGAAGAGACCCAGAAGACGGAGATACGAGACCTTCCAAACAAAAGTGCTGCTATCGGCCCCCTTTAAACCGAAGACCTCTTTTGGCGCGCACCGCGACAGTGCCAACGTTCTGGGCACCAAGAAGCCGATTCTTGGCCTCCGAAAGTTGGAGAGCGCGGCAGCTTGCAGGAGGCGCAGAAGCAAGCCGCACAACAGCGGCATTGTGTGCGCAGCTTTCTAACTGCTGGAAGCTGGCTGGTTTGCCACTCCCATGCCTTTTAAATTCACTCTCGTATGCGTAGTGGAGGAAGTTCTCAGACAATATTGCAGATCATCTAGCGAGCGCTCCTGCAACAGCGCCTTGGAAAATTTTCGCCTTCCTTTGTGCTCCAAGATGCAAAAACTGGAAGTGACACAGATAAAGCCTGACTGGGAGACTTTTGCTGTGCTGGCACACTTTCTCTTCGCCAGAAGTCTTCATGGAACGCTTTTCACTAAGATGCAGATGAGAAGAGACCCAGAAGACGGAGATACGAGACCTTCCTAACCAGACCGCTGCTATCGGCTGTCTTTCAGCCGAAGCCGTTTTGCAGCGCGCACCGCGACAGTGCCAACCGTCTTTACACCAAGAAGCCGATTCTTGGCCTCCGGGAGTTGGAGAGCGCGGCAGCTTGCAGGAGGCGCAGAAGCAAGCCGCACAACAGCGGCACTGTGTGCGCAGCTTTCTAACTGCTGGAAGCGGCTGGTTTGCCACTCCCATGCCTTTTAAATTCACACTCCTATGCGTAGTGGAGGAAGTTCTCAGACAACGTTGCAGTTCATCTAGCGAGTGCTCCTGCAACACGCCTTGGAAAATTTTACGCCTTCCTTTGTGCTCCAAATTGCAAAAACTGGGTGCACACGTAAAGCCTGCCTGGGAGACATTTGCTGTGCTGGCACACCTTCTCTTCGCCAGAAGTCTTTATGGGACCGCTTTTCACTAAGATGCAGATGAGAAGAGACCCAGAAGACGGAGATACGAGACCTTCCAAACAAAAGTGCTGCTATCGGCCGTGTTTTGACTTAAGACGCTCTCCAGCGCGCACGCGACAGTGCCAACACTCTGTTTACCAAGAAGCCGTCATGGACTCCGGGAGTTGGAGAGCGCGGCAGCTTGCAGGAGGCGCAGAAGCAAGTCGCACAACAGCGGCACTGTGTGCGCAGCTTTCTAACTGCTGGAAGCGGCTGGTTTGCCACTCCCATGCCTTTTAAATTCACACTCGTATGCGTAGTGGAGGAAGTTCTCAGACAACGTTGCAGTTCATCTAGCGAGTGCTCCTGCAACACGCCTTGGAAAATTTTACGCCTTCCTTTATGCTCCAAATTGCAAAAACTGGGTGCACATATAAAGCCTGCCTGGGAGACCTTTGCTGTGCTGGCACACTTTCTCTTCGCCAGAAGTCTTTATGGGAACGCTTTTCACTAAGATGCAGATGAGAAGAGACCCAGAAGACGGAGATACGAGACCTTCCAAACAAAAGTGCTGCTATCGGCCCTCTTTCGGCCGAGGTCGTTCTCCAGCGTGCAGCGCGACAGTGCCAACCGTCTGTTTACCAAGAAGCCGATTCTTGGCCTCCGGGAGTTGGAGAGCGCAGCAGCTTGCAGGCAGCGCGCACCGCGACAGTGCCAACAGTCTTTACACCAAGAAGCCGATTCTTGGCCTCCGGGAGTAGGCGCAGAAGAAAGTCGCACAACAGCGGCACTGTGTGCGCAGCTTTCTGACAGTTGGAAGCGGCTGGTTTGCCACTCCCATGCCTTTTAAATTCACACTCGTATGCGTAGTGGAGGAAGTTCTCAGACAACGTTGCAGTTCATCTAGCGAGTGCTCCTGCAACACGCCTTGGAAAATTTTACGCCTTCCTTTATGCTCCAAGATGCAAAAACTAGGTGCACACATAAAGCCTGCCTGGGAGACATTTGCTGTGCTGGCACAATTTCTCTTCGCCAGAAGTCTTCATAGGAACGCTTTTCACTAAGATGCAGATGAGAAGAGACCCAGAAGACGGAGATACGAGACCTTCCAAACCAGACGGCTGCTATCGGCTGTCTTTCAGCCGAAGCCTTTTTGCAGCGCGCACCGCGACAGTGCCAACCGTCTTTACACCAAGAAGCCGATTCTTGGCCTCCGGGAGTTGGAGAGCGCGGCAGCTTGCATGAGGCACAGAAGCAAGCCGCAAAACGGCGGCATTGTGTGCGCAGCTTTCTAACTGCTGGAAGCGGCTGGTTTGCCACTCCCATGCCTTTTAAATTCACACTCGTATGCGTAGTGGAGGAAGTTCTCAGACAACGTTGCAGTTCATCTAGCGAGTGCTCCTGCAACACGCCTTGGAAAATTTTACGCCTTCCTTTATGCTCCAAATTGCAAAAACTGGGTGCACATATAAAGCCTGCCTGGGAGACATTTGCTGTGCTGGCACACATTCTCTTCGCGAGAAATCTTCATGGAAATGCTTTTCACTAAGATGCAGATGAGAAGAGACCCAGAAGACGGAGATACGAGACCTTCCTAACCAGACGGCTGCTATCGGCTGTCTTTCAGCCGAAGCCTTTTTGCAGCGCGCACCGCGACAGTGCCAACCGTCTTTACACCAAGAAGCCGATTCTTGGCCTCCGGGAGTTGGAGAGCGCGGCAGCTTGCATGAGGTGCAGAAGCAAGCCGCAAAAGGGCGGCATTATGTGCGCAGCTTTCTGACTGCTGGAAGCGGGTGGTTTGCCACTCCCATGCCTTTTAAATTCACACTCGTATGCGTAGTGGAGGAAGTTCTCAGACAACGTTGCAGTTCATCTAGCGAGTGCTCCTGCAACAGCGCCTTGGAAAATTTTACGCCTTCCTTTGTGCTCCGAGATGCAAAAACTAGGTGCACATATAAAGCCTGCCTGGGAGACCTTTGCTGTGCTGGCACACATTCTCTTCGCCAGAAGTCTTTATGGGAACAGCTTTTCACTAAGATGCAGATGAGAAGAGACCCAGAAGACGGAGATACGAGACCTTCCAAACCAGACGGCTGCTATCGGCTGACTTTCGGCCGAAGCCGTTCTCCAGCGCGCACCGCGACAGTGCCAACCGTCTTTACACCAAGAAGCCGATTCTTGGCCTCCGGGAGTTGGAGAGCGCGGCAGCTTGCATGAGGTGCAGAAGCAAGCCGCAAAACGGCGGCATTATGTGCGCAGCTTTCTGACTGCTGGAAGCGGCTGGTTTGCCACTCCCATGCCTTTTAAATTCACACTCGTATGCGTAGTGGAGGAAGTTCTCAGACAATGTTGCAGTTCATCTAGCGAGTGCTCCTGCAAGACGCCTTGGAAAATTTTACACATTCCTTTATGCTCCGAGATGCAAAAACTTGGTGCACACATAAAGCCAGCCTGGGAGACATTTGCTGTGCTGGCACACTTTCTCTTCGCCAGAAGTCTTCATAGGAATGCTTTTCACTAAGATGCAGATGAGAAGAGACCCAGAAGACGGAGATACGAGACCTTCCTAACCAGACGGCTGCTATCGGCTGTCTTTCAGCCGAAGCCTTTTTCCAGCGCGCACCGCGACAGTGCCAACCGTCTTTACACCAAGAAGCCGATTCTTGGCCTCCGGGAGTTGGAGAGCGCGGCAGCTTGCATGAGGTGCAGAAGCAAGCCGCAAAACGGCGGCATTATGTGCGCAGCTTTCTAACTGCTGGAAGCTGCTGGTTTGCCACTCCCATGCCTTTTAAATTCACACTCGTATGCGTAGTGGAGGAAGTTCTCAGACAACGTTGCAGTTCATCTAGCGAGTGCTCCTGCAACACGCCTTGGAAAATTTTACGCCTTCCTTTATGCTCTGAGATGCAAAAACTTGGTGCACACATAAAGCCAGATCGGGAGACATTTGCTGTGCTGGCACACTTTCTCTTCGCCAGAAGTCTTCATAGGAACGCTTTTCACTAAGATGCAGATGAGAAGAGACCCAGAAGACGGAGATACGAGACCTTCCAAACCAGACCGCTGCTATCGGCTGTCTTTCAGCCGAAGCATTTTTGCCGCGCGCACCGCGACAGTGCCAACCGTCTGTACACCAAGAAGCCGATTCTTGGCCTCCGGGAGTTGGAGAGCGCGGCAGCTTGCATGAGGTGCAGAAGCAAGCCGCAAAACGGCGGCATTGTGTGCGCAGCTTTCTAACTGCTGGAAGCGGGTGGTTTGCCACTCCCATGCCTTTTAAATTCACACTCGTATGCGTAGTGGAGGAAGTTCTCAGACAACGTTGCAGTTCATCTAGCGAGTGCTCCTGCAACACGCCTTGGAAAATTTTACGCCTTCCTTTATGCTCCAAATTGCAAAAACTAGGTGCACATATAAAGCCTGCCTGGGAGACATTTGCTGTGCTGGCACACTTTCTCTTCGCCAGAAGTCTTTATGGGACCGCTTTTCACTAAGATGCAGATGAGAAGAGACCCAGAAGACGGAGATACGAGACCTTCCAAACCAGACGGCTGCTATCGGCTGTCTTTCAGCCGAAGCCGTTTTCCAGCGCGCACCGCGACAGTGCCAACCGTCTTTACACCAAGAAGCCGATTCTTGGCCTCCGAAATACGGGGAGCGCGGCAGCTTGCAGGAGGCACAGAAGCAAGCCGCACAACAGCGGCATTGTGTGCGCAGCTTTCTGACAGTTGGAAGCGGGTGGTTTGCCACTCCCATGCCTTTTAAATTCACACTCGTATGCGTAGTGGAGGAAGTTCTCAGACAACGTTGCAGTTCATCTAGCGAGTGCTCCTGCAACACGCCTTGGAAAATTTTACGCCTTCCTTTGTGCTCCGAGATGCAAAAACTAGGTGCACATATAAAGCCTGATGGGAGACCTTTGCTGTGCTGGCACACTTTCTCTTCGCCAGAAGTCTTCATGGGAACGCTTTTCACTAAGATGCAGATGAGAAGAGACCCAGAAGACGGAGATACGAGACCTTCCAAACCAGAGTGCTGCTATCGGCTGTCTTTCGGCCGAAGCCGTTCTCCAGCGCGCACCGCGACAGTGCCAACCGTCTTTACACCAAGAAGCCGATTCTTGGCCTCCGGGAGTTGGAGAGCGCGGCAGCTTGCATGAGGTGCAGAAGCAAGCCGCAAAACGGCGGCATTATGTGCGCAGCTTTCTGACTGCTGGAAGCGGCTGGTTTGCCACTCCCATGCCTTTTAAATTCACACTCGTATGCGTAGTGGAGGAAGTTCTCAGACAACGTTGCAGTTCATCTAGCGAGTGCTCCTGCAACACGCCTTGGAAAATTTTACACATTCCTTTGTGCTCCGAGATGCAAAAACTTGGTGCACACATAAAGCCTGACTGGGAGACTTTTGCTGTGCTGGCACACTTTCTCTTCGCCAGAAGTCTTTATGGGAACGCTTTTCACTAAGATGCAGATGAGAAGAGACCCAGAAGACGGAGATACGAGACCTTCCAAACCAGACGGCTGCTATCGGCTGTCTTTCAGCCGAAGCCGTTTTCCAGCGCGCACCGCGACAGTGCCAACCGTCTGTTTACCAAGAAGCCGATTCTTGGCCTCCGGGAGTTGGAGAGCGCGGCAGCTTGCAGGAGGCGCAGAAGCAAGCTGCAAAACAGCGGCACTGTGTGCGCAGCTTTCTAACTGCTGGAAGCGGCTGGTTTGCCACTCCCATGCCTTTTAAATTCACACTCGTATGCGTAGTGGAGGAAGTTCTCAGACAACGTTGCAGTTCATCTAGCGAGTGCTCCTGCAACACGCCTTGGAAAATTTTACGCCTTCCTTTATGCTCCAAATTGCAAAAACTAGGTGCACATATAAAGCCTGACTGGGAGACATTTGCTGTGCTGGCACACTTTCTCTTCGCCATGGGAAAGTCTTTATGGGACCGCTTTTCACTAAGATGCAGATGAGAAGAGACCCAGAAGACGGAGATACGAAGACCTTCCAAACCAGACGTTGCTGCTATCGGCTGTCTTTCAGCCGAAGCCTTTTTCCAGCGCGCACCGCGACAGTGCCAACCGTCTGTACACCAAGAAGCCGATTCTTGGCCTCCGGGAGTTGGAGAGCGCGGCAGCTTGCATGAGGTGCAGAAGCAAGCCGCAAAACGGCGGCATTGTGTGCGCAGCTTTCTAACTGCTGGAAGCGGCTGGTTTGCCACTCCCATGCCTTTTAAATTCACACTCCTATGCGTAGTGGAGGAAGTTCTCAGACAACGTTGCAGTTCATCTAGCGAGTGCTCCTGCAACACGCCTTGGAAAATTTTACGCCTTCCTTTATGCTCCGAGATGCAAAAACTTGGTGCACATATAAAGCCTGACTGGGAGACATTTGCTGTGCTGGCACACTTTCTCTTCGCCAGAAGTCTTCATGGGAACGCTTTTCACTAAGATGCAGATGAGAAGAGACCCAGAAGACGGAGATACGAGACCTTCCTAACCAGACGGCTGCTATCGGCTGTCTTTCAGCCGAAGCCGTTTTCCAGCGCGCACCGCGACAGTGCCAACCGTCTGTACACCAAGAAGCCGATTCTTGGCCTCCGGGAGTTGGAGAGCGCGGCAGCTTGCATGAGGTGCAGAAGCAAGCCGCAAAACGGCGGCATTATGTGCGCAGCTTTCTAACTGCTGGAAGCGGCTGGTTTGCCACTCCCATGCCTTTTAAATTCACACTCGTATGCGTAGTGGAGGAAGTTCTCAGACAACGTTGCAGTTCATCTAGCGAGTGCTCCTGCAACACGCCTTGGAAAATTTTACGCCTTCCTTTGTGCTCCAAATTTCAAAAACTGGGTGCACATATAAAGCCTGCCTGGGAGACATTTGCTGTGCTGGCACACTTTCTCTTCGCCAGAAGTCTTTATGGGACCGCTTTTCACTAAGATGCAGATGAGAAGAGACCCAGAAGACGGAGATACGAGACCTTCCAAACAAAAGTGCTGCTATCGGCCCCCTTTAAACCGAAGACGCTCTCCAGCGCGCAACGCGACAGTGCCAACACTCTGTTTACCAAGAAGCCGATTCATGGCCTCCGAAAGTACAGGGAGCGCGGCAGCTTGCAGGAGGCGCAGAAGCAAGCCGCACAACAGCGGCACTGTGTGCGCAGCTTTCTAACTGCTGGAAGCTGGCTGGTTTGCCACTCCCATGCCTTTTAAATTCACACTCTCGTATGCGAATGGAGGAAGTTCTCAGACAACGTTGCAGTTCATCTAGCGAGTGCTCCTGCAACACGCCTTGGAAAACATTTCACTTATCTTTGTGCTCCAAGATGCAAAAACTGGAAGGACACAGAAAAGCCTGACTTGGAGACTTTTGCTGTGCTGGCACACTTTCTCTTCGCCAGAAGTCTTCATAGGAACGCTTTTCACTAAGATGCAGATGAGAAGAGACCCAGAAGACGGAGATACGAGACCTTCCAAACAAAAGTGCTGCTATCGGCTGTCTTTCAGCCGAAGCCGTTCTCCAGCTCGCACCGCGACAGTGCCAACCGTCTTTACACCAAGAAGCCGATTCTTGGCCTCCGGGAGTTGGAGAGCGCGGCAGCTTGCAGGAGGCGCAGAAGCAAGCCGCACAACAGCGGCACTGTGTGCGCAGCTTTCTAACTGCTGGAAGCGGGTGGTTTGCCACTCCCATGCCTTTTAAATTCACACTCGTATGCGTAGTGGAGGAAGTTCTCAGACAACGTTGCAGTTCATCTAGCGAGTGCTCCTGCAACACGCCTTGGAAAATTTTACGCCTTCCTTTGTGCTCCAAATTTCAAAAACTGGGTGCACATATAAAGCCTGCCTGGGAGACATTTGCTGTGCTGGCACACCTTCTCTTCGCCAGAAGTCTTTATGGGACCGCTTTTCACTAAGATGCAGATGAGAAGAGACCCAGAAGACGGAGATACGAGACCTTCCAAACAAAAGTGCTGCTATCGGCCGTGTTTTCGGCCGAAGACGCTCTCCAGCGCGCACGCGACAGTGCCAACACTCTGTTACACCAAGAAGCCGATTCTTGGCCTCCGGGAGTTGGAGAGCGCGGCAGCTTGCAGGAGGCGCAGAAGCAAGTCGCACAACAGCGGCACTGTGTGCGCAGCTTTCTAACTGCTGGAAGCGGCTGGTTTGCCACTCCCATGCCTTTTAAATTCACACTCGTATGCGTAGTGGAGGAAGTTCTCAGACAACGTTGCAGTTCATCTAGCGAGTGCTCCTGCAACACGCCTTGGAAAATTTTACGCCTTCCTTTGTGCTCCGAATTGCAAAAACTGGGTGCACATATAAAGCCTGACTGGGAGACATTTGCTGTGCTGGCACACTTTCTCTTCGCCAGAAGTCTTTATGGAACCGCTTTTCACTAAGATGCAGATGAGAAGAGACCCAGAAGACGGAGATACGAGACCTTCCTAACC
The DNA here is from genome assembly GCF_015832195.1 of Motacilla alba alba. Taxonomy (NCBI): domain Eukaryota; kingdom Metazoa; phylum Chordata; class Aves; order Passeriformes; family Motacillidae; genus Motacilla; species Motacilla alba. The sequence goes on along the minus strand of NW_024037234.1, from coordinate 37,668 downwards.
AGAGGCTGCTATCGGCTGTCTTTCGGCCGAAGCCGCTTTCCAGCGCGCACCGCGACAGTGCCAACCGTCTTTACACCAAGAAGCCGATTCATGGCCTCCGGGAGTTGGAGAGCGCGGCAGCTTGCAGGAGGCGCAGAAGCAAGTCGCACAACAGCGGCACTGTGTGCGCAGCTTTCTGACAGTTGGAAGCGGGTGGTTTGCCACTCCCATGCCTTTTAAATTCACACTCGTATGCGTAGTGGAGGAAGTTCTCAGACAACGTTGCAGTTCATCTAGCGAGTGCTCCTGCAACAGCGCCTTGGAAAATTTTACGCCTTCCTTTGTGCTCCGAGATGCAAAAACTAGGTGCACACATAAAGCCTGATCTGGGAGACATTTGCTGTGCTGGCACACTTTCTCTTCGCCAGAAGTCTTCATGGGAATGCTTTTCACTAAGATGCAGATGAGAAGAGACCCAGAAGACGGAGATACGAGACCTTCCAAACCAGAGGGCTGCTATCGGCTGTCTTTCGGCCGAAGCCTTTTTCCAGCGCGCACCGCGACAGTGCCAACCGTCTTTACACCAAGAAGCCGATTCTTGGCCTCCGGGAGTTGGAGAGCGCGGCAGCTTGCATGAGGTGCAGAAGCAAGCCGCAAAACGGCGGCATTATGTGCGCAGCTTTCTAACTGCTGGAAGCGGCTGGTTTGCCACTCCCATGCCTTTTAAATTCACACTCGTATGCGTAGTGGAGGAAGTTCTCAGACAACGTTGCAGTTCATCTAGCGAGTGCTCCTGCAACACGCCTTGGAAAATTTTACGCCTTCCTTTATGCTCCGAGATGCAAAAACTAGGTGCACATATAAAGCCTGACTGGGAGACATTTGCTGTGCTGGCACACTTTCTCTTCGCCAGAAGTCTTTATGGGACCGCTTTTCACTAAGATGCAGATGAGAAGAGACCCAGAAGACGGAGATACGAGACCTTCCAAACCAGACGGCTGCTATCGGCTGTCTTTCAGCCGAAGCCTTTTTGCAGCGCGCACCGCGACAGTGCCAACCGTCTTTACACCAAGAAGCCGATTCTTGGCCTCCGGGAGTTGGAGAGCGCGGCAGCTTGCAGGAGGCACAGAAGCAAGCCGCACAACAGCGGCATTGTGTGCGCAGCTTTCTGACAGTTGGAAGCGGGTGGTTTGCCACTCCCATGCCTTTTAAATTCACACTCGTATGCGTAGTGGAGGAAGTTCTCAGACAACGTTGCAGTTCATCTAGCGAGTGCTCCTGCAACAGCGCCTTGGAAAATTTTACGCCTTCCTTTGTGCTCCGAGATGAAAAACTAGGTGCACATATAAAGCCAGATCGGGAGACCTTTGCTGTGCTGGCACACATTCTCTTCGCGAGAAATCTTCATGGAAATGCTTTTCACTAAGATGCAGATGAGAAGAGAACCAGAAGACGGAGATACGAGAACTTCCTAACCAGACCGCTGCTATCGACTGTCTTTCGGCCGAAGCCGTTCTCCAGCGCGCACCGCGACAGTGCCAACCGTCTTTACACCAAGAAGCCGATTCTTGGCCTCCGGGAGTTGGAGAGCGCGGCAGCTTGCATGAGGTGCAGAAGCAAGCCGCAAAACGGCGGCATTTGTGCGCAGCTTTCTAACTGCTGGAAGCGGGTGGTTTGCCACTCCCATGCCTTTTAAATTCACACTCGTATGCGTAGTGGAGGAAGTTCTCAGACAACGTTGCAGTTCATCTAGCGAGTGCTCCTGCAACACGCCTTGGAAAATTTTATGACTTCCTTTGTGCTCCAAATTGCAAAAACTGGGTGCACACGTAAAGCCTGCCTGGGAGACATTTGCTGTGCTGGCACACTTTCTCTTCGCCAGAAGTCTTTATGGGACCGCTTTTACTAAGATGCAGATGAGAAGAGACCCAGAAGACGGAGACACGAGACCTTCCATAACCAAAGTGCTGCTATCGGCTGTCTTTCACCGAAGCCTTCTCCAGCGCGCACCGCGACAGTGCCAACCGTCTTTACACCAAGAAGCCGATTCTTGGCCTCCGGGAGTTGGAGAGCGCGGCAGCTTGCAGGAGGCGCAGAAGCAAGCCGCACAACAGCGGCACTGTGTGCGCAGCTTTCTGACAGTTGGAAGCGGCTGGTTTGCCACTCCCATGCCTTTTAAATTCACACTCGTATGCGTAGTGGAGGAAGTTCTCAGACAACGTTGCAGTTCATCTAGCGAGTGCTCCTGCAACACGCCTTGGAAAATTTTACGCCTTCCTTTGTGCTCCGAGATGCAAAAACTGGAAGCACACAGTACAGCCTGACTGGGAGACTTTTGCTGTGCTGGCACACTTTCTCTTCGCCAGAAGTCTTCATGGGAACGCTTTTCACTAAGATGCAGATGAGAAGAGACCCAGAAGACGGAGATACGAGACCTTCCAAACCAGACGGCTGCTATCGGCTGTCTTTCAGCCGAAGCCTTTTTGCAGCGCGCACCGCGACAGTGCCAACCGTCTTTACACCAAGAAGCCGATTCTTGGCCTCCGGGAGTTGGAGAGCGCGGCAGCTTGCAGGAGGCACAGAAGCAAGCCGCACAACAGCGGCACTGTGTGCGCAGCTTTCTGACAGTTGGAAGCGGGTGGTTTGCCACTCCCATGCCTTTTAAATTCACACTTGTATGCGTAGTGGAGGAAGTTCTCAGACAACGTTGCAGTTCATCTAGCGAGTGCTCCTGCAACACGCCTCTGAAAATTTTACGCCTTCCGTTGTGCTCCGAGATGCAAAAACTAGGTGCACATATAAAGCCTGCCTGGGAGACCTTTGCTGTGCTGGCACACATTCTCTTCGCGAGAAATCTTCATGGAAATGCTTTTCACTAAGATGCAGATGAGAAGAGAACCAGAAGACGGAGATACGAGAACTTCCTAACCAGACCGCTGCTATCGACTGTCTTTCGGCCGAAGCCGTTCTCCAGCGTGCACGGCGACAGTGCCAACCGTCTTTACACCAAGAAGCCGATTCTTGGCCTCCGGGAGTTGGAGAGCGCGGCAGCTTGCATGAGGTGCAGAAGCAAGCCGCAAAACAGCGGCATTATGTGCGCAGCTTTCAAACTGCTGGAAGCGGGTGCTTTGCCACTGCCATGCCTTTTAAATTCACACTCGTATGCGTAGTGGAGGAAGTTCTCAGACAACGTTACAGTTCATCTAGCGAGTGCTCCTGCAACAGCGCCTTGGAAAATTTTACGCCTTCCTTTGTGCTCCGAGATGCAAAAACTAGGTGCACATATAAAGCCAGATCGGGAGACCTTTGCTGTGCTGGCACACATTCTCTTCACGAGAAATCTTCATGGAAATGCTTTTCACTAAGATGCAGATGAGAAGAGAACCAGAAGACGGAGATACGAGAACTTCCTAACCAGACCACTGCTATCCTCTGCCTTTGGCCGAAGCCTTTTTGCAGCGCGCACCGCGACAGTGCCAACCGTCTTTACACCAAGAAGCCGATTCTTGGCCTCCGGGAGTTGGAGAGCGCGGCAGCTTGCTTGAGGTGCAGAAGCAAGCCGCAAAACGGCGGCATTATGTGTGCAGCTTTCTAACTGCTGGAAGCTGCTGGTTTGCCACTCCCATGCCTTTTAAATTCACACTCGTATGCGTAGTGGAGGAAGTTCTCAGACAATGTTGCAGTTCATCTAGCGAGTGCTCCTGCAACACGCCTTGGAAAATTTTACGCCTTCCTTTGTGCTCCGAGATGCAAAAACTGGGTGCACATATAAAGCCTGCCTGGGAGACATTTGCTGTGCTGGCACAATTTCTCCTCGCCAGAAGTCTTTATGGGACAGCTTTTCACTAAGATGCAGATGAGAAGAGACCCAGAAGACGGAGATACAAGACCTTCCTAACCAGACGGCTGCTATCGGCTGACTTTCAGCCGAAGCCGTTCTCAAGCGCGCACCGCGACAGTGCCAACCGTCTTTACACCAAGAAGCCGATTCTTGGCCTCCGAAATACGGGGAGCGCGGCAGCTTGCAGGAGGCACAGAAGCAAGCCGCACAACAGCGGCACTGTGTGCGCAGCTTCCTGACAGTTGGAAGCGGGTGGTTTGCCACTCCCATGCCTTTTAAATTCACACTCGTATGCGTAGTGGAGGAAGTTCTCAGACAACGTTGCAGTTCATCTAGCGAGTGCTCCTGCAACAGCGCCTTGGAAAATTTTACGCCTTCCTTTGTGCTCCGAGATGCAAAAACTAGGTGCACATATAAAGCCAGATCGGGAGACCTTTGCTGTGCTGGCACACATTCTCTTCGCGAGAAATCTTCATGGAAATGCTTTTCACTAAGATGCAGATGAGAAGCGAACCAGAAGACGGAGATACGAGACCTTCCTAACCAGACCGCTGCTATCCGCTGTCTTTCGGCCGAAGACTTTTTGCATTGCGCACCGCGACAGTGCCAACCGTCTTTACACCAAGAAGGCGATTCTTGGCCTCCGGGAGTTGGAGAGCGCGGCAGCTTGCATGAGGTGCAGAAGCAAGCCGCAAAACGGCGGCATTATGTGCGCAGATTTCTGACAGTTGGAAGCTGCTGGTTTGCCACTCCCATGCCTTTTAAATTCACACTCGTATGCGTAGTGCAGGAAGTTCTCAGACAACGTTACAGTTCATCTAGCGAGTGCTCCTGCAACAGCGCCTTGGAAAATTTTACGCCTTCCTTTGTGCTCCGAGATGCAAAAAATTGGTGCACATATAAAGCCTGCCTGGGAGACCTTTGCTGTGCTGGCACACTTTCTCTTCGCCAGAAGTCTTTATGGGACCGCTTTTCACTAAGATGCAGATGAGAAGAGAACCAGAAGACGGAGATACGAGACCTTCCAAACCAGACGGCTGCTATCGGCTGTCTTTCAGCCGAAGCCGTTTTCCAGCGCGCACCGCGACAGTGCCAACCGTCTGTACACCAAGAAGCCGATTCTTGGCCTCCGGGAGTTGGAGAGCGCGGCAGCTTGCATGAGGTGCAGAAGCAAGCCGCAAAAGGGCGGCATTATGTGCGCAGCTTTCTGACAGTTGGAAGCGGGTGGTTTGCCACTCCCATGCCTTTTAAATTCACACTCGTATGCGTAGTGGAGGAAGTTCTCAGACAACGTTGCAGTTCATCTAGCGAGTGCTCCTGCAACACGCCTTGGAAAATTTTACGCCTTCCTTTGTGCTCCGAGATGCAAAAACTAGGTGCACATATAAAGCCTGCCTGGGAGACATTTGCTGTGCTGGCACACTTTCTCTTCGCCAGAAGTCTTTATGGGAACGCTTTTCACTAAGATGCAGATGAGAAGAGACCCAGAAGACGGAGATACGAGACCTTCCAAACAAAAGTGCTGCTATCGGCCCCCTTTAAACCGAACGAGCTCTTTGGGGCGCAACGCGACGGTGCCATCGTTCTGGGCACAAAGAAGCCGATTCATGGCCTCCGAAATACAGGGAGCACGGCAGCGTGCAGGAGGCGCAGAAGCAAGCCGCACAACAGCCGCATTGTGTGCGCAGATTTCTAACTGCTGTAAGCTGGCTGGTTTGCCACTCCCATGCCTTTTAAATTAACTCTCGTATGCGAATGGAAGAAGTTCTCAGACAATATTGCAGATCATCTAGCGAGCGCTCCTGCAACACGCCTTGGAAAACATTTCACTTATCTTTGTGCTCCAAGATGCAAAAACTGGAAGGACACAGAGAAACGTGACTTGGAGACTTTTGCTGTGCTGGCACACTTTCTCTTCGCCAGAAGTCTTCATAGGAACGCTTTTCACTAAGATGCAGATGAGAAGAGACCCAGAAGACGGAGATACGAGACCTTCCAAACAAAAGTGCTGCTATCGGCTGTCTTTCAGCCGAAGCCGTTCTCCAGCTCGCACCGCGACAGTGCCAACTGTCTTTACACCAAGAAGCCGATTCTTGGCCTCCAGGAGTTGGAGAGCGCGGCAGCTTGCAGGAGGCGCAGAAGAAATTCGCACAACAGCGGCACTGTGTGCGCAGCTTTCTAACTGCTGGAAGCGGCTGGTTTGCCACTCCCATGCCTTTTAAATTCACACTCGTATGCGTAGTGGAGGAAGTTCTCAGACAACGTTGCAGTTCATCTAGCGAGTGCTCCTGCAACACGCCTTGGAAAATTATACGCCTTCCTTTGTGCTCCAAATTGCAAAAACTGGGTGCACACGTAAAGCCTGCCTGGGAGACATTTGCTGTGCTGGCACACCTTCTCTTCGCCAGAAGTCTTTATGGGACCGCTTTTCACTAAGATGCAGATGAGAAGAAACCCAGAAGACGGAGATACGAGACCTTCCAAACAAAAGTGCTGCTATCGGCCGTGTTTTGACTTAAGACGCTCTCCAGCGCGCACCGCGACAGTGCCAACACTCTGTTTACCAAGAAGCCGTCATGGACTCCGGGAGTTGGAGAGCGCGGCAGCTTGCAGGAGGCGCAGAAGCAAGTCGCACAACAGCGGCACTGTGTGCGCAGCTTTCTGACAGTTGGAAGCGGGTGGTTTGCCACTCCCATGCCTTTTAAATTCACACTTGTATGCGTAGTGGAGGAAGTTCTCAGACAACGTTGCAGTTCATCTAGCGAGTGCTCCTGCAACACGCCTCTGAAAATTTTACGCCTTCCGTTGTGCTCCGAGATGCAAAAACTAGGTGCACATATAAAGCCTGCCTGGGAGACCTTTGCTGTGCTGGCACACATTCTCTTTGCGCGAAATCTTCATGGAAATGCTTTTCACTAAGATGCAAAAGAGAAGAGACCCAGAAGACGGAGATACGAGACCTTCCAAACCAGACCGCTGCTATCGGCTGTCTTTCAGCCGAAGCATTTTTGCCGCGTGCACGGCGACAGTGCCAACCGTCTGTACGCCAAGAAGCCGATTCTTGGCCTCCGGGAGTTGGAGAGCGCGGCAGCTTGCATGAGGTGCAGAAGCAAGCCGCAAAACGGCGGCATTATGTGCGCAGCTTTCTAACTGCTGGAAGCGGGTGGTTTGCCACTCCCATGCCTTTTAAATTCACACTCGTATGCGTAGTGGAGGAAGTTCTCAGACAACGTTGCAGTTCATCTAGCGAGTGCTCCTGCAACACGCCTTGGAAAATTTTACGCCTTCCTTTGTGCTCCGAGATGCAAAAACTAGGTGCACATATAAAGCCTGCCTGGGAGACATTTGCTGTGCTGGCACACTTTCTCTTCGCCAGAAGTCTTTATGGGAACGCTTTTCACTAAGATGCAGATGAGAAGAGACCCAGAAGACGGAGATACGAGACCTTCCAAACAAAAGTGCTACTATCGGCCCTCTTTCGGCCGAGGTCGTCCTCCAGCGTGCAGTGCGACAGTGCCAACCGTCTTTACACCAAGAAGCCGATTCTTGGCCTCCGGGAGTTGGAGAGCGCAGCAGCTTGCATGAGGTGCAGAAGCAAGCCGCAAAACGGCGGCATTATGTGCGCAGCTTTCTAACTGCTGGAAGCGGCTGGTTTGCCACTCCCATGCCTTTTAAATTCACACTCGTATGCGTAGTGGAGGAAGTTCTCAGACAACGTTGCAGTTCATCTAGCGAGTGCTCCTGCAAGACGCCTTGGAAAATTTTACGCCTTCCTTTGTGCTCCGAGATGCAAAAACTGGTGCACACATAAAGCCAGATCGGGAGACTTTTGCTGTGCTGGCACACTTTCTCTTCGCGAGAAGTCTTCATAGGAACGCTTTTCACTAAGATGCAGATGAGAAGAGACCCAGAAGACGGAGATACGAGACCTTCCTAACCAGACGGCTGCTATCGGCTGTCTTTCAGCCGAAGCCGTTTTCCAGCGCGCACCGTGACAGTGCCAACACTCTGTTTACCAAGAAGCCGATTCTTGGCCTCCGGGAGTTGGAGAGCGCGGCAGCTTGCATGAGGTGCAGAAGCAAGCCGCAAAACGGCGGCATTATGTGCGCAGTTTTCTAACTGCTGGAAGCTGCTGGTTTGCCACTCCCATGCCTTTTAAATTCACACTCGTATGCGTAGTGGAGGAAGTTCTCAGACAACGTTGCAGTTCATCTAGCGAGTGCTCCTGCAACACGCCTTGGAAAATTTTACGCCTTCCTTTATGCTCCAAATTGCAAAAACTGGGTGCACATATAAAGCCTGACTGGGAGACATTTGCTGTGCTGGCACACTTTCTCTTCGCCAAAAGTCTTTATGGGACCGCTTTTCACTAAGATGCAGATGAGAAGAGACCCAGAAGACGGAGATACGAGACCTTCCAAACAAAAGTGCTGCTATCGGCCCCCTTTAAACCGAACGAGCTCTTTGGGGCGCAACGCGACGGTGCCAACGTTCTGGGCACCAAGAAGCCGATTCATGGCCTCCGAAATACAGGGAGCACGGCAGCGTGCAGGAGGCGCAGAAGCAAGCCGCACAACGGCGGCATTGTGTGCGCAGCTTTCTAACTGCTGTAAGCTGGCTGGTTTGCCACTCCCATGCCTTTTAAATTAACACTCGTATGCGAATGGAAGAAGTTCTCAGACAATATTGCAGATCATCTAGCGAGCGCTCCTGCAACACGCCTTGGAAAACATTTCACTTATCTTTGTGCTCCAAGATGCAAAAACTGGAAGGACACAGAGAAACGTGACTTGGAGACTTTTGCTGTGCTGGCACACTTTCTCTTCGCCAGAAGTCTTCATAGGAACGCTTTTCACTAAGATGCAGATGAGAAGAGACCCAGAAGACGGAGATACGAGACCTTCCAAACAAAAGTGCTGCTATCGGCTGTCTTTCAGCCGAAGCCGTTCTCCAGCTCGCACCGCGACAGTGCCAACCGTCTTTACACCAAGAAGCCGATTCTTGGCCTCCGGGAGTTGGAGAGCGCGGCAGCTTGCAGGAGGCGCAGAAGCAAGTCGCACAACAGCGGCACTGTGTGCGCAGCTTTCTAACAGCTGGAAGCGGGTGCTTTGCCACTCCCATGCCTTTTAAATTCACACTCGTATGCGTAGTGGAGGAAGTTCTCAGACAACGTTGCAGTTCATCTAGCGAGTGCTCCTGCAACAGCGCCTTGGAAAATTTTACGCCTTCCTTTGTGCTCCGAGATGCAAAAACTGGGTGCACACATAAAGCCTGCCTGGGAGACATTTGCTGTGCTGGCACACCTTCTCTTCGCCAGAAGTCTTCATGGAAATGCTTTTCACTAAGATGCAGATGAGAACAGACCCAGAAGACGGAGATACGAGACCTTCCAAACCAGAGTGCTGCTATCGGCCGTGTTTTGACTTAAGACGCTCTCCAGCGCGCACGCGACAGTGCCAACACTCTGTTACACAAGAAGCCGTCATGGAATCCGGGAGTTGGAGAGCGCGGCAGCTTGCAGGAGGCGCAGAAGCAAGTCGCACAACAGCGGCACTGTGTGCGCAGCTTTCTAACTGCTGGAAGCGGCTGGTTTGCCACTCCCATGCCTTTTAAATTCACACTCGTATGCGTAGTGGAGGAAGTTCTCAGACAACGTTGCAGTTCATCTAGCGAGTGCTCCTGCAACACGCCTTGGAAAATTTTACGCCTTCCTTTGTGCTCCAAATTGCAAAAACTGGGTGCACATATAAAGCCTGACTGGGAGACATTTGCTGTGCTGGCACACTTTCTCTTCGCCAGAAGTCTTTATGGGAACGCTTTTCACTAAGATGCAGATGAGAAGAGACCCAGAAGACGGAGATACGAGACCTTCCAAACAAAAGTGCTGCTATCGGCCGTGTTTTGACTTAAGACGCTCTCCAGCGCGCACGCGACAGTGCCAACCGTCTTTACACCAAGAAGCCGTCTTGGCCTCCGGGAGTTGGAGAGCGCGGCAGCTTGCAGGAGGCGCAGAAGCAAGCCGCACAACAGCGGCACTGTGTGCGCAGCTTTCTGACAGTTGGAAGCGGGTGGTTTGCCACTCCCATGCCTTTTAAATTCACACTCGTATGCGTAGTGGAGGAAGTTCTCAGACAATGTTGCAGTTCATCTAGCGAGTGCTCCTGCAACACGCCTTGGAAAATTTTACATATTCCTTTGTGCTCCGAGATGCAAAAACTTGGTGCACACATAAAGCCTGACTGGGAGACATTTGCTGTGCTGGCACACTTTCTCTTCGCCAGAAGTCTTCATAGGAATGCTTTTCACTAAGATGCAGATGAGAAGAGACCCAGAAGACGGAGATACGAGACCTTCCAAACCAGACGGCTGCTATCGGCTGTCTTTCAGCCGAAGCCTTTTTGCAGCGCGCACCGCGACAGTGCCAACCGTCTTTACACCAAGAAGCCGATTCTTGGCCTCCGGGAGTTGGAGAGCGCGGCAGCTTGCATGCGGTGCAGAAGCAAGCCGCAAAACGGCGGCACTATGTGCGCAGCTTTCTGACAGTTGGAAGCGGGTGGTTTGCCACTCCCATGCCTTTTAAATTCACACTCGTATGCGTAGTGGAGGAAGTTCTCAGACAACGTTGCAGTTCATCTAGCGAGTGCTCCTGCAACAGCGCCTTGGAAAATTTTACGCCTTCCTTTGTGCTCCGAGATGCAAAAACTAGGTGCACATATAAAGCCTGCCTGGGAGACCTTTGCTGTGCTGGCACACATTCTCTTCGCGAGAAATCTTCATGGAAATGCTTTTCACTAAGATGCAGATGAGAAGAGACCCAGAAGACGGAGATACGAGACCTTCCTAACCAGACGGCTGCTATCGGCTGTCTTTCGGCCGAAGCCTTTTTCCAGCGCGCACCGCGACAGTGCCAACCGTCTTTACACCAAGAAGCCGATTCTTGGCCTCCGGGAGTTGGAGAGCGCGGCAGCTTGCATGAGGCACAGAAGCAAGCCGCACAACAGCGGCATTATGTGCGCAGCTTTCTGACTGCTGGAAGCGGGTGGTTTGCCACTCCCATGCCTTTTAAATTCACACTCGTATGCGTAGTGGAGGAAGTTCTCAGACAACGTTGCAGTTCATCTAGCGAGTGCTCCTGCAACAGCGCCTTGGAAAATTTTACGCCTTCCTTTGTGCTCCGAGATGCAAAAACTAGGTGCACATATAAAGCCAGATCGGGAGACCTTTGCTGTGCTGGCACACATTCTCTTCGCGAGAAATCTTCATGGAAATGCTTTTCACTAAGATGCAGATGAGAAGAGAACCAGAAGACGGAGATACGAGAACTTCCTAACCAGACCGCTGCTATCGGCTGTCTTTCGGCCGAAGCCTTTTTGCAGCGCGCACCGCGACAGTGCCAACCGTCTTTACACCAAGAAGCCGATTCTTGGCCTCCGGGAGTTGGAGAGCGCGGCAGCTTGCATGAGGTGCAGAAGCAAGCCGCAAAACGGCGGCATTATGTGCGCAGCTTTCTGACTGCTGGAAGCGGGTGGTTTGCCACTCCCATGCCTTTTAAATTCACACTCGTATGCGTAGTGGAGGAAGTTCTCAGACAACGTTGCAGTTCATCTAGCGAGTGCTCCTGCAACAGCGCCTTGGAAAATTTTACGCCTTCCTTTGTGCTCCGAGATGCAAAAACTAGGTGCACATATAAAGCCTGCCTGGGAGACCTTTGCTGTGCTGGCACACATTTCTCTTCGCCAGAAGTCTTTATGGGACAGCTTTTCACTAAGATGCAGATGAGAAGAGACCCAGAAGACGGAGATACGAGACCTTCCTAACCAGACGGCTGCTATCGGCTGACTTTCGGCCGAAGCCGTTCTCCAGCGCGCACCGCGACAGTGCCAACCGTCTTTACACCAAGAAGCCGATTCTTGGCCTCCGAAATACGGGGAGCGCGGCAGCTTGCAGGAGGCACAGAAGCAAGCCGCACAACAGCGGCACTGTGTGCGCAGCTTTCTGACAGTTGGAAGCGGGTGGTTTGCCACTCCCATGCCTTTTAAATTCACACTCGTATGCGTAGTGGAGGAAGTTCTCAGACAACGTTGCAGTTCATCTAGCGAGTGCTCCTGCAACAGCGCCTTGGAAAATTTTACGCCTTCCTTTGTGCTCCGAGATGCAAAAACTAGGTGCACATATAAAGCCAGATCGGGAGACCTTTGCTGTGCTGGCACACATTCTCTTCGCGAGAAATCTTCATGGAAATGCTTTTCACTAAGATGCAGATGAGAAGAGAACCAGAAGACGGAGATACGAGACCTTCCTAACCAGACCGCTGCTATCCGCTGTCTTTCGGCCGAAGCCTTTTTGCAGCGCGCACCGCGACAGTGCCAACCGTCTTTACACCAAGAAGCCGATTCTTGGCCTCCGGGAGTTGGAGAGCGCGGCAGCTTGCATGAGGTGCAGAAGCAAGCCGCAAAACGGCGGCATTATGTGCGCAGCTTTCTGACTGCTGGAAGCTGCTGGTTTGCCACTCCCATGCCTTTTAAATTCACACTCGTATGCGTAGTGGAGGAAGTTCTCAGACAACGTTGCAGTTCATCTAGCGAGTGCTCCTGCAACAGCGCCTTGGAAAATTTTACGCCTTCCTTTGTGCTCCGAGATGCAAAAACTAGGTGCACATATAAAGCCAGATCGGGAGACCTTTGCTGTGCTGGCACACATTCTCTTCACGAGAAATCTTCATGGAAATGCTTTTCACTAAGATGCAGATGAGAAGAGAACCAGAAGACGGAGATACGAGACCTTCCTAACCAGAGGGCTGCTATCGGCTGCCTTTAAACCGAAGACTTTTTGCAGCGCGCACCGCGACAGTGCCAACCGTCTTTACACCAAGAAGCCGATTCTTGGCCTCCGGGAGTTGGAGAGCGCGGCAGCTTGCATGAGGTGCAGAAGCAAGCCGCAAAACGGCGGCATTATGTGCGCAGCTTTCTAACTGCTGGAAGCTGCTGGTTTGCCACTCCCATGCCTTTTAAATTCACACTCGTATGCGTAGTGGAGGAAGTTCTCAGACAATGTTGCAGTTCATCTAGCGAGTGCTCCTGCAACACGCCTTGGAAAATTTTACGCCTTCCTTTGTGCTCCGAGATGCAAAAACTGGGTGCACATATAAAGCCTGCCTGGGAGACATTTGCTGTGCTGGCACAATTTCTCCTCGCCAGAAGTCTTCATGGGACAGCTTTTCACTAAGATGCAGATGAGAAGAGACCCAGAAGACGGAGATACGAGACCTTCCTAACCAGACGGCTGCTATCGGCTGACTTTCGGCCGAAGCCGTTCTCAAGCGCGCACCGCGACAGTGCCAACCGTCTTTACACCAAGAAGCCGATTCTTGGCCTCCGAAATACGGGGAGCGCGGCAGCTTGCAGGAGGCACAGAAGCAAGCCGCACAACAGCGGCACTGTGTGCGCAGCTTTCTGACAGTTGGAAGCGGGTGGTTTGCCACTCCCATGCCTTTTAAATTCACACTCGTATGCGTAGTGGAGGAAGTTCTCAGACAACGTTGCAGTTCATCTAGCGAGTGCTCCTGCAACAGCGCCTTGGAAAATTTTACGCCTTCCTTTGTGCTCCGAGATGCAAAAACTAGGTGCACATATAAAGCCAGATCGGGAGACCTTTGCTGTGCTGGCACACATTCTCTTCGCGAGAAATCTTCATGGAAATGCTTTTCACTAAGATGCAGATGAGAAGAGACCCAGAAGACGGAGATACGAGACCTTCCTAACCAGACCGCTGCTATCGGCTGTCTTTCGGCCGAAGCCTTTTTGCAGCGCGCACCGCGACAGTGCCAACCGTCTTTACACCAAGAAGCCGATTCTTGGCCTCCGGGAGTTGGAGAGCGCGGCAGCTTGCATGAGGTGCAGAAGCAAGCCGCAAAACGGCGGCATTATGTGCGCAGCTTTCTAACTGCTGGAAGCTGCTGGTTTGCCACTCCCATGCCTTTTAAATTCACACTCGTATGCGTAGTGGAGGAAGTTCTCAGACAACGTTACAGTTCATCTAGCGAGTGCTCCTGCAACAGCGCCTTGGAAAATTTTACGCCTTCCTTTGTGCTCCGAGATGCAAAAAATTGGTGCACATATAAAGCCTGCCTGGGAGACCTTTGCTGTGCTGGCACACATTCTCTTCGCGAGAAATCTTCATGGAAATGCTTTTCACTAAGATGCAGATGAGAAGAGACCCAGAAGACGGAGATACGAGACCTTCCTAACCAGACGGCTGCTATCGGCTGTCTTTCGGCCGAAGCCGTTCTCCAGCGCGCACCGCGACAGTGCCAACCGTCTTTACACCAAGAAGCCGATTCTTGGCCTCCGGGAGTTGGAGAGCGCGGCAGCTTGCATGAGGTGCAGAAGCAAGCCGCAAAACGGCGGCATTATGTGCGCAGCTTTCTGACAGTTGGAAGCGGCTGGTTTGCCACTCCCATGCCTTTTAAATTCACACTCGTATGCGTAGTGGAGGAAGTTCTCAGACAACGTTGCAGTTCATCTAGCGAGTGCTCCTGCAACAGCGCCTTGGAAAATTTTACGCCTTCCTTTGTGCTCCGAGATGCAAAACCTGGAAGGACACAGTACAGCCTGACTGGGAGACTTTTGCTGTGCTGGCACACTTTCTCTTCGCCAGAAGTCTTCATAGGAACGCTTTTCACTAAGATGCAGATGAGAAGAGACCCAAAAGACGGAGATACGACAACTTCCAAACCAGATGGCTACTATCGGCTGTCTTTCAGCCGAAGCCTTTTTGCAGCGCGCACCGCGACAGTGCCAACCGTCTTTACACCAAGAAGCCGATTTTGGGTCTCGGAAATACGGGGAGTACGGCAGTGTGCAGGAGGCGCAGAAGCAAGCCGCACAACAGCGGCACTGTGTGCGCAGCTTTCTGACAGTTGGAAGCGGGTGGTTTGCCACTCCCATGCCTTTTAAATTCACACTCCTATGCGTAGTGGAGGAAGTTCTCAGACAATATTGCAGTTCATCTAGCGAGCGCTCCTGCAACACACCTTGGAAAACATTACACTCATCTTTGTGCTCCGAGATGCAAAACCTGGAAGGACACAGTACAGCCTGACTGGGAGACTTTTGCTGTGCTGGCACACTTTCTCTTCGCCAGAAGTCTTTATGGGACAGCTTTTCACTAAGATGCAGATGAGAAGAGACCCAGAAGACGGAGACACGAGACCTTCCAAACCAGACGGCTGCTATCGGCTGTCTTTCAGCCGAAGCCTTTTTGCAGCGCGCACCGTGACAGTGCCAACCGTCTTTACACCAAGAAGCCGATTCTTGGCCTCCGGGAGTTGGAGAGCGCGGCAGCTTGCAGGAGGCACAGAAGAAAGTCGCACAACAGCGGCACTGTGTGCGCAGCTTTCTAACTGCTGGAAGCGGGTGGTTTGCCACTCCCATGCCTTTTAAATTCACACTCGTATGCGTAGTGGAGGAAGTTCTCAGACAACGTTGCAGTTCATCTAGCGAGTGCTCCTGCAACAGCGCCTTGGAAAATTTTACGCCTTCCTTTGTGCTCCGAGATGCAAAAACTAGGTGCACATATAAAGCCTGCCTGGGAGACTTTGCTGTGCTGGCACACATTCTCTTCGCGAGAAATCTTCATGGAAATGCTTTTCACTAAGATGCAGATGAGAAGAGACCCAGAAGACGGAGATACGAGACCTTCCTAACCAGACGCCTGCTATCGGCTGTCTTTCGGCCGAAGCCTTTTTGCAGCGCGCACCGCGACAGTGCCAACCGTCTTTACACCAAGAAGGCGATTCTTGGCCTCCGGGAGTTGGAGAGCGCGGCAGCTTGCATGAGGTGCAGAAGCAAGCCGCAAAACGGCGGCATTATGTGTGCAGCTTTCTAACTGCTGGAAGCTGCTGGTTTGCCACTCCCATGCCTTTTAAATTCACACTCGTATGCGTAGTGGAGGAAGTTCTCAGACAATGTTGCAGTTCATCTAGCGAGTGCTCCTGCAACACGCCTTGGAAAATTTTATGACTTCCTTTGTGCTCCGAGATGCAAAAACTGGGTGCACATATAAAGCCTGCCTGGGAGACATTTGCTGTGCTGGCACAATTTCTCCTCGCCAGAAGTCTTTATGGGACAGCTTTTCACTAAGATGCAGATGAGAAGAGACCCAGAAGACGGAGATACGAGACCTTCCAAACCAGACGGCTGCTATCGGCTGACTTTCAGCCGAAGCCGTTCTCCAGCGCGCACCGCGACAGTGCCAACCGTCTTTACACCAAGAAGCCGATTCTTGGCCTCCGAAATACGGGGAGCGCGGCAGCTTGCAGGAGGCACAGAAGCAAGCCGCACAACAGCGGCACTGTGTGCGCAGCTTTCTGACTGCTGGAAGCGGGTGGTTTGCCACTCCCATGCCTTTTAAATTCACACTCGTATGCGTAGTGGAGGAAGTTCTCAGACAACGTTGCAGTTCATCTAGCGAGTGCTCCTGCAACAGCGCCTTGGAAAATTTTACGCCTTCCTTTGTGCTCCGAGATGCAAAAACTAGGTGCACATATAAAGCCAGATCGGGAGACCTTTGCTGTGCTGGCACACATTCTCTTCGCGAGAAATCTTCATGGAAATGCTTTTCACTAAGATGCAGATGAGAAGCGAACCAGAAGACGGAGATACGAGACCTTCCTAACCAGACCGCTGCTATCCGCTGTCTTTCGGCCGAAGCCTTTTTGCAGCGCGCACCGCGACAGTGCCAACCGTCTTTACACCAAGAAGGCGATTCTTGGCCTCCGGGAGTTGGAGAGCGCGGCAGCTTGCATGAGGTGCAGAAGCAAGCCGCAAAACGGCGGCATTATGTGCGCAGCTTTCTGACTGCTGGAAGCTGCTGGTTTGCCACTCCCATGCCTTTTAAATTCACACTCGTATGCGTAGTGGAGGAAGTTCTCAGACAACGTTACAGTTCATCTAGCGAGTGCTCCTGCAACAGCACCTTGGAAAATTTTACGCCTTCCTTTGTGCTCCGAGATGCAAAACCTGTACGGACACAGTACAGCCTGACTGGGAGACTTTTGCTGTGCTGGCACACTTTCTCTTCGCCAGAAGTCTTCATAGGAACGCTTTTCACTAAGATGCAGATGAGAAGAGACCTAAAAGACGGAGATACGACAACTTCCAAACCAGATGGCTACTATCGGCTGTCTTTCAGCCGAAGCCTTTTTGCAGCGTGCACCGCGACAGTGCCAACCGTCTTTACACCAAGAAGCCGATTTTGGGTCTCGGAAATACGGGGAGTACGGCAGTGTGCAGGAGGCGCAGAAGCAAGCCGCACAACAGCGGCACTGTGTGCGCAGCTTTCTGACAGTTGGAAGCGGGTGGTTTGCCACTCCCATGCCTTTTAAATTCACACTCGTATGCGTAGTGGAGGAAGTTCTCAGACAACGTTGCAGTTCATCTAGCGAGTGCTCCTGCAACACGCCTTGGAAAATTTTACGCCTTCCTTTGTGCTCCGAGATGCAAAAACTGGGTGCACACGTAAAGCCTGCCTGGGAGACATTTGCTGTGCTGGCAGGCTTTCTCTTCGCCAGAAGTCTTTATGGGACAGCTTTTCACTAAGATGCAGATGAGAAGAGACCCACAAGACGGAGACACAAGACCTTCCAAACAAAAGTGCTGCTATCGGCCGTGTTTTGACTTAAGACGCTCTCCAGCGCGCTCCGCGACAGTGCCAACACTGTTTACCAAGAAGCCGTCATGGACTCCGGGAGTTGGAGAGCGCGGCAGCTTGCAGGAGGCACAGAAGCAAGTCGCACAACAGCGGTAATGTGTGCGCAGCTTTCTGACAGTTGGAAGCGGGTGGTTTGCCACTCCCATGCCTTTTAAATCCACACTCGTATGCGTAGTGGAGGAAGTTCTCAGACAACGTTGCAGTTCATCTAGCGAGTGCTCCTGCAACACGGCTTGGAAAATTTTACGCCTTCCTTTGTGCTCCGAGATGCAAAAACTGGGTGCACACGTAAAGCCTGCCTGGGAGACATTTGCTGTGCTGGCACGCTTTCTCTTCGCCAGAAGTCTTTATGGGACAGCTTTTCACTAAGATGCAGATGAGAAGAGACACACAAGACGGAGACACAAGACCTTCCAAACAAAAGTGCTGCTATCGGCCGTGTTTTGACTTAAGACGCTCTCCAGCGCGCTCCGCGACAGTGCCAACACTGTTTACCAAGAAGCCGTCATGGACTCCGGGAGTTGGAGAGCGCGGCAGCTTGCAGGAGGCACAGAAGCAAGTCGCACAACAGCGGTAATGTGTGCGCAGCTTTCTGACAGTTGGAAGCGGGTGGTTTGCCACTCCCATGCCTTTTAAATTCACACTCGTATGCGTAGTGGAGGAAGTTCTCAGACAATATTGCAGATCATCTAGCGAGCGCTCCTGCAACACACCTTGGAAAACATTACACTCATCTTTGTGCTCCGAGATGCAAAAACTGGAAGGACACAGTACAGCCTGACTGGGAGACTTTTGCTGTGCTGGCACACTTTCTCTTCGCCAGAAGTCTTCATAGGAACGCTTTTCACTAAGATGCAGATGAGAAGCAAACCAGAAGACGGAGATACGAGACCTTCCTAACCAGACCGCTGCTATCCGCTGTCTTTCGGCCGAAGACTTTTTGCAGCGCGCACCGCGACAGTGCCAACCGTCTTTACACCAAGAAGGCGATTCTTGGCCTCCGGGAGTTGGAGAGCGCGGCAGCTTGCATGAGGTGCAGAAGCAAGCCGCAAAACGGCGGCATTATGTGCGCAGCTTTCTGACTGCTGGAAGCTGCTGGTTTGCCACTCCCATGCCTTTTAAATTCACACTCGTATGCGTAGTGGAGGAAGTTCTGAGACAACGTTACAGTTCATCTAGCGAGTGCTCCTGCAACAGCGCCTTGGAAAATTTTACGCCTTCCTTTGTGCTCCGAGATGCAAAAACTAGGTGCACATATAAAGCCAGATTGGGAGACCTTTGCTGTGCTGGCACACATTCTCTTCGCGAGAAATCTTCAAGGAAATGCTTTTCACTAAGATGCAGATGAGAAGAGACCCAGAAGACGGAGATACGAGACCTTCCTAACCAGACGGCTGCTATTGGCTGTCTTTCGGCCGAAGCCGTTCTCCAGCGTACACCGCGACAGTGCCAACCGTCTTTACACCAAGAAGCCGATTCTTGGCCTCCGAAATACGGGGAGCGCGGCAGCTTGCAGGAGGCACAGAAGCAAGTTGCACAACAGCGGCACTGTGTGCGCAGCTTTCTGACAGTTGGAAGCGGGTGGTTTGCCACTCCCATGCCTTTTAAATTCACACTCGTATGCGTAGTGGAGGAAGTTCTCAGACAACGTTGCAGTTCATCTAGCGAGTGCTCCTGCAACAGCGCCTTGGAAAATTTTACGCCTTCCTTTGTGCTCCGAGATGCAAAAACTAGGTGCACATATAAAGCCAGATCGAGAGACCTTTGCTGTGCTGGCACACATTCTCTTCGCGAGAAATCTTCATGGAAATGCTTTTCCCTAAGATGCAGATGAGAAGAGAACTAGAAGACGGAGATACGAGAACTTCCTAACCAGACTGCTGCTATCCGCTTCCTTCGGCCGAAGCCTTTTTGCAGCGCGCACCGCGACAGTGCCAACCGTCTTTACACCAAGAAGCCGATTCTTGGCCTCCGGGAGTTGGAGAGCGCGGCAGCTTGCATGAGGCACAGAAGCGAGTCGCACAACGGCGGCATTATGTGCGCAGCTTTCTGACAGTTGGAAGCGGGTGGTTTGCCACTCCCATGCCTTTTAAATTCACACTCGTATGCGTAGTGGAGGAAGTTCTCAGACAACGTTGCAGTTCATCTAGCGAGTGCTCCTGCAACAGCGCCTTGGAAAATTTTACGCCTTCCTTTATGCTCCGAGATGCAAAACCTGGAAGGACACAGTACAGCCTGACTGGGAGACTTTTGCTGTGCTGGCACACTTTCTCTTCGCCAGAAGTCTTCATAGGAACGCTTTTCACTAAGATGCAGATGAGAAGAGACCCAGAAGACGGAGATACGACACCTTCCAAACCAGATGGCTGCTATCGGCTGTCTTTCAGCCGAAGCCTTTTTGCAGCGCGCACCGCGACAGTGCCAACCGTCTTTACATCAAGAAGCCGATTTTGGGTCTCCGAAATACGGGGAGTACGGCAGTGTGCAGGAGGCGCAGAAGCAAGCCGCACAACAGCGGCACTGTGTGCGCAGCTTTCTGACAGTTGGAAGCGGGTGGTTTGCCACTCCCATGCCTTTTAAATTCACACTCGTATGCGTAGTGGAGGAAGTTCTCAGACAACGTTGCAGTTCATCTAGCGAGTGCTCCTGCAACACGCCTTGGAAAATTTTACGCCTTCCTTTGTGCTCCGAGATGCAAAAACTGGGTGCACACGTAAAGCCTGCCTGGGAGACATTTGCTGTGCAGGCAGGCTTTCTCTTCGCCAGAAGTCTTTATGGGACAGCTTTTCACTAAGATGCAGATGAGAAGAGACCCACAAGACGGAGACACAAGACCTTCCAAACAAAAGTGCTGCTATCGGCCGTGTTTTTACTTAAGACACTCTCCAGCGCGCTCCGCGACAGTGCCAACACTGTTTACCAAGAAGCCGTCATGGACTCCGGGAGTTGGAGAGCGCGGCAGCTTGCAGGAGGCACAGAAGCAAGTCGCACAACAGCGGTAATGTGTGCGCAGCTTTCTGACAGTTGGAAGCGGGTGGTTTGCCACTCCCATGCCTTTTAAATTCACACTCGTATGCGTAGTGGAGGAAGTTCTCAGACAAAGTTGCAGTTCATCTAGCGAGTGCTCCTGCAACACGCCTTGGAAAATTTTACGCCTTCCTTTGTGCTCCGAGATGCAAAAACTGGGTGCACACGTAAAGCCTGCCTGGGAGACATTTGCTGTGCTGGCACGCTTTCTCTTCGCCAGAAGTCTTTATGGGACAGCTTTTCACTAAGATGCAGATGAGAAGAGACACACAAGACGGAGACACAAGACCTTCCAAACAAAAGTGCTGCTATCGGCCGTGTTTTGACTTAAGACGCTCTCCAGCGCGCTCCGCGACAGTGCCAACACTGTTTACCAAGAAGCCGTCATGGACTCCGGGAGTTGGAGAGCGCGGCAGCTTGCAGGAGGCACAGAAGCAAGTCGCACAACAGCGGTAATGTGTGCGCAGCTTTCTGACAGTTGGAAGCGGGTGGTTTGCCACTCGCATGCCTTTTAAATTCACACTCGTATGCGTAGTGGAGGAAGTTCTCAGACAATATTGCAGATCATCTAGCGAGCGCTCCTGCAACACACCTTGGAAAACATTACACTCATCTTTGTGCTCCGAGATGCAAAAACTGGAAGGACACAGTACAGCCTGACTGGGAGACTTTTGCTGTGCTGGCACACTTTCTCTTCGCCAGAAGTCTTCATAGGAACGCTTTTCACTAAGATGCAGATGAGAAGCGAACCAGAAGACGGAGATACGAGACCTTCCTAACCAGACCGCTGCTATCCGCTGTCTTTCGGCCAAAGACTTTTTGCAGCGCGCACCGCGACAGTGCCAACCGTCTTTACACCAAGAAGGCGATTCTTGGCCTCCGGGAGTTGGAGAGCGCGGCAGCTTGCATGAGGTGCAGAAGCAAGCCGCAAAACGGCGGCATTATGTGCGCAGCTTTCTGACTGCTGGAGGCTGCTGGTTTGCCACTCCCATGCCTTTTAAATTCACACTCGTATGCGTAGTGGAGGAAGTTCTCAGACAACGTTACAGTTCATCTAGCGAGTGCTCCTGCAACAGCGCCTTGGAAAATTTTACGCCTTCCTTTGTGCTCCGAGATGCAAAAACTAGGTGCACATATAAAGCCAGATTGGGAGACCTTTGCTGTGCTGGCACACATTCTCTTCACGAGAAATCTTCATGGAAATGCTTTTCACTAAGATGCAGAAGAGAAGAGACCCAGAAGACGGAGATACGAGACCTTCCTAACCAGACGGCTGCTATTGGCTGTCTTTCGGCCGAAGCCGTTCTCCAGCGTGCACCGCGACAGTGCCAACCGTCTTTACACCAAGAAGCCGATTCTTGGCCTCCGAAATACGGGGAGCGCGGCAGCTTGCAGGAGGCACAGAAGCAAGTTGCACAACAGCGGTAATGTGTGCGCAGCTTTCTGACAGTTGGAAGCGGGTGGTTTGCCACTCCCATGCCTTTTAAATTCACACTCGTATGCGTAGTGGAGGAAGTTCTCAGACAACGTTGCAGTTCATCTAGCGAGTGCTCCTGCAACAGCGCCTTGGAAAATTTTACGCCTTCCTTTGTGCTCCGAGATGCAAAAACTAGGTGCACATATAAAGCCAGATCGAGAGACCTTTGCTGTGCTGGCACACATTCTCTTCGCGAGAAATCTTCATGGAAATGCTTTTCCCTAAGATGCAGATGAGAAGAGACCCAGAAGACGGAGATACGAGAACTTCCTAACCAGACCGCTGCTATCCGCTTCCTTCGGCCGAAGCCTTTTTGCAGCGCGCACCG
The DNA here is from genome assembly GCF_015832195.1 of Motacilla alba alba. Taxonomy (NCBI): domain Eukaryota; kingdom Metazoa; phylum Chordata; class Aves; order Passeriformes; family Motacillidae; genus Motacilla; species Motacilla alba. The sequence goes on along the minus strand of NW_024037234.1, from coordinate 15,306 downwards.
CGACAGTGCCAACCGTCTTTACACCAAGAAGCCGATTCTTGGCCTCCGGGAGTTGGAGAGCGCGGCAGCTTGCATGAGGCACAGAAGCGAGTCGCACAACGGCGGCATTATGTGCGCAGCTTTCTGACAGTTGGAAGCGGGTGGTTTGCCACTCCCATGCCTTTTAAATTCACACTCGTATGCGTAGTGGAGGAAGTTCTCAGACAACGTTGCAGTTCATCTAGCGAGTGCTCCTGCAACAGCGCCTTGGAAAATTTTACGCCTTCCTTTATGCTCCGAGATGCAAAACCTGGAAGGACACAGTACAGCCTGACTGGGAGACTTTTGCTGTGCTGGCACACTTTCTCTTCGCCAGAAGTCTTCATAGGAACGCTTTTCACTAAGATGCAGATGAGAAGAGACCCAGAAGACGGAGATACGACACCTTCCAAACCAGATGGCTGCTATCGGCTGTCTTTCAGCCGAAGCCTTTTTGCAGCGCGCACCGCGACAGTGCCAACCGTCTTTACACCAAGAAGCCGATTCTGGGTCTCCGAAATACGGGGAGTACGGCAGTGTGCAGGAGGCGCAGAAGCAAGCCGCACAACAGCGGCACTGTGTGCGCAGCTTTCTGACAGTTGGAAGCGGGTGGTTTGCCACTCCCATGCCTTTTAAATTCACACTCGTATGCGTAGTGGAGGAAGTTCTCAGACAACGTTGCAGTTCATCTAGCGAGTGCTCCTGCAACACGCCTTGGAAAATTTTACGCCTTCCTTTGTGCTCCGAGATGCAAAAACTGGGTGCACACGTAAAGCCTGCCTGGGAGACATTTGCTGTGCAGGCAGGCTTTCTCTTCGCCAGAAGTCTTTATGGGACAGCTTTTCACTAAGATGCAGATGAGAAGAGACCCACAAGACGGAGACACAAGACCTTCCAAACAAAAGGCTGCTATCGGCTGTCTTTCGATCGGCCGTGTTTTGACTTAAGACGCTCTCCAGCGCGCACCGCGACAGTGCCAACCGTGTTTACACCAAGAAGCCGATTCTTGGCCTCCGGGAGTTGGAGAGCGCGGCAGCTTGCAGGAGGCACAGAAGCAAGTCGCACAACAGCGGTAATGTGTGCGCAGCTTTCTGACAGTTGGAAGCGGGTGGTTTGCCACTCCCATGCCTTTTAAATTCACACTCGTATGCGTAGTGGAGGAAGTTCTCAGACAAAGTTGCAGTTCATCTAGCGAGTGCTCCTGCAACACGCCTTGGAAAATTTTACGCCTTCCTTTGTGCTCCGAGATGCAAAAACTGGGTGCACACGTAAAGCCTGCCTGGGAGACATTTGCTGTGCTGGCACACTTTCTCTTCGCCAGAAGTCTTCATAGGAACGCTTTTCACTAAGATGCAGATGAGAAGAGACACAGAAGACGGAGATACAAGACCTTCCAAACCAAATGGCTGCTATCGGCTGTCTTTCAGCTTAAGCCTCTTTGCAGCGCGCACCGCGACAGTGCCAACCGTCTTTACACCAAGAAGCCGATCATGGACTCCGGGAATACGGGGAGCGCGGCAGCTTGCAGGAGGCACAGAAGCAAGCCGCACAACAGCGGCACTGTGTGCGCAGCTTTCTGACAGTTGGAAGCGGGTGGTTTGCCACTCCCATGCCTTTTAAATTCACACTCGTATGCGTAGTGGAGGAAGTTCTCAGACAATATTGCAGTTCATCTAGCGAGCGCTCCTGCAACACACCTTGGAAAACATTACACTCATCTTTGTGCTCCGAGATGCAAAAACTGGAAGGACACAGTACAGCCTGACTGGGAGACTTTTGCTGTGCTGGCACACTTTCTCTTCGCCAGAAGTCTTCATGGGAACGCTTTTCACTAAGATGCAGATGAGAAGAGAACCAGAAGACGGAGATACGAGACCTTCCAAACCAGACGGCTGCTATCGGCTGTCTTTCAGCCGAAGACTTTTTGCAGCGCGCACCGCGACAGTGCCAACCGTCTTTACACCAAGAAGGCGATTCTTGGCCTCCGGGAGTTGGAGAGCGCGGCAGCTTGCATGAGGTGCAGAAGCAAGCCGCAAAACGGCGGCATTATGTGCGCAGCTTTCTGACAGTTGGAAGCGGCTGGTTTGCCACTCCCATGCCTTTTAAATTCACACTCGTATGCGTAGTGGAGGAAGTTCTCAGACAACGTTGCAGTTCATCTAGCGAGTGCTCCTGCAACAGCGCCTTGGAAAATTTTACGCCTTCCTTTGTGCTCCGAGATGCAAAACCTGGAAGGACACAGTACAGCCTGACTGGGAGACTTTTGCTGTGCTGGCACACTTTCTCTTCGCCAGAAGTCTTCATGGAAATGCTTTTCACTAAGATGCAGATGAGAAGAGACCCAGAAGACGGAGATACGAGACCCAGACGGCTTCCTAACCAGACGGCTGCTATCGGCTGTCTTTCAGCCGAAGCCGTTCTCCAGCGTGCACCGCGACAGTGCCAACCGTCTTTACACCAAGAAGCCGATTCTTGGCCTCCGAAAAACGGGGAGCGCGGCAGCTTGCAGGAGGCACAGAAGCAAGTTGCACAACAGCGGTAATGTGTGCGCAGCTTTCTGACAGTTGGAAGCGGGTGGTTTGCCACTCCCATGCCTTTTAAATTCACACTCGTATGCGTAGTGGAGGAAGTTCTCAGACAACGTTACAGTTCATCTAGCGAGTGCTCCTGCAACAGCGCCTTGGAAAATTTTACGCCTTCCTTTGTGCTCCGAGATGCAAAAACTAGGTGCACATATAAAGCCAGATCGGGAGACCTTTGCTGTGCTGGCACACATTCTCTTCGCGAGAAATCTTCATGGAAATGCTTTTCACTAAGATGCAGATGAGAAGAGACCCAGAAGACGGAGATACGAGAACTTCCTAACCAGACCGCTGCTATCCGCTTCCTTCGGCCGAAGCCTTTTTGCAGCGCGCACCGCGACAGTGCCAACCGTCTTTACACCAAGAAGCCGATTCTTGGCCTCCGGGAGTTGGAGAGCGCGGCAGCTTGCATGAGGCACAGAAGCGAGTCGCACAACGGCGGCATTATGTGCGCAGCTTTCTGACAGTTGGAAGCGGGTGGTTTGCCACTCCCATGCCTTTTAAATTCACACTCGTATGCGTAGTGGAGGAAGTTCTCAGACAACGTTGCAGTTCATCTAGCGAGTGCTCCTGCAACAGCGCCTTGGAAAATTTTACGCCTTCCTTTATGCTCCGAGATGCAAAACCTGGAAGGACACAGTACAGCCTGACTGGGAGACTTTTGCTGTGCTGGCACACTTTCTCTTCGCCAGAAGTCTTCATAGGAACGCTTTTCCCTAAGATGCAGATGAGAAGAGACCCAGAAGACGGAGATACGACACCTTCCAAACCAGATGGCTGCTATCGGCTGTCTTTCAGCCGAAGCCTTTTTGCAGCGCGCACCGCGACAGTGCCAACCGTCTTTACACCAAGAAGCCGATTTTGGGTCTCCGAAATACGGGGAGTACGGCAGTGTGCAGGAGGCGCAGAAGCAAGCCGCACAACAGCGGCACTGTGTGCGCAGCTTTCTGACAGTTGGAAGCGGGTGGTTTGCCACTCCCATGCCTTTTAAATTCACACTCGTATGCGTAGTGGAGGAAGTTCTCAGACAACGTTGCAGTTCATCTAGCGAGTGCTCCTGCAACACGCCTTGGAAAATTTTACGCCTTCCACAGTACAGCCTGACTGGGAGACTTTTGCTGTGCTGGCACACTTTCTCTTTGCCAGAAGTTTGTGCTCCGAGATGTAAAAACTGGATGAGTGCATGTGCACTCCCATGCCTTTTAAATTCACACTCGTATGCGTAGTGGAGGAAGTTCTCAGACAATGTTGCAGTTCAAAGCCTGCCTGGGAGACATTTGCTGTGCTGGCACAATTTCTCTTCGCCAGAAGTCTTTATGGGACAGCTTTTCACTAAGATGCAGATGAGAAGAGACCCAGAAGACGGAGATACGAGACCTTCCAAACCAGAGTGCTGCTATCGGCTGTCTTTGGCCGAAGCCTCTTTGCAGCGCGCACCGCGACAGTGCCAACCGTCTTTACACCAAGAAGCCGATTCTTGGCCTCCGGAAATACGGGGAGCGCGGCAGCTTGCAGGAGGCACAGAAGCAAGTCGCACAACAGCGGTAATGTGTGCGCAGCTTTCTGACAGTTGGAAGCGGGTGGTTTGCCACTCCCATGCCTTTTAAATTCACACTCGTATGCGTAGTGGAGGAAGTTCTCAGACAACGTTGCAGTTCATCTAGCGAGTGCTCCTGCAACACGGCTTGGAAAATTTTACGCCTTCCTTTGTGCTCCGAGATGCAAAAACTGGGTGCACACGTAAAGCCTGCCTGGGAGACATTTGCTGTGCTGGCACGCTTTCTCTTCGCCAGAAGTCTTTATGGGACAGCTTTTCACTAAGATGCAGATGAGAAGAGACACACAAGACGGAGACACAAGACCTTCCAAACAAAAGTGCTGCTATCGGCCGTGTTTTGACTTAAGACGCTCTCCAGCGCGCTCCGCGACAGTGCCAACACTGTTTACCAAGAAGCCGTCATGGACTCCGGGAGTTGGAGAGCGCGGCAGCTTGCAGGAGGCACAGAAGCAAGTCGCACAACAGCGGTAATGTGTGCGCAGCTTTCTGACAGTTGGAAGCGGGTGGTTTGCCACTCCCATGCCTTTTAAATTCACACTCGTATGCGTAGTGGAGGAAGTTCTCAGACAATATTGCAGTTCATCTAGCGAGCGCTCCTGCAACACACCTTCGAAAACATTACACTCATCTTTGTGCTCCGAGATGCAAAAACTGGAAGGACACAGTACAGCCTGACTGGGAGACTTTTGCTGTGCTGGCACACTTTCTCTTCGCCAGAAGTCTTCATAGGAACGCTTTTCACTAAGATGCAGATGAGAAGCGAACCAGAAGACGGAGATACGAGACCTTCCTAACCAGACCGCTGCTATCCGCTGTCTTTCGGCTGAAGACTTTTTGCAGCGCGCACCGCGACAGTGCCAACCGTCTTTACACCAAGAAGCCGATTCTTGGCCTCCGGGAGTTGGAGAGCGCGGCAGCTTGCATGAGGTGCAGAAGCAAGCCGCAAAACGGCGGCATTATGTGCGCAGCTTTCTGACTGCTGGAAGCTGCTGGTTTGCCACTCCCATGCCTTTTAAATTCACACTCGTATGCGTAGTGGAGGAAGTTCTCAGACAACGTTACAGTTCATCTAGCGAGTGCTCCTGCAACAGCGCCTTGGAAAATTTTACGCCTTCCTTTGTGCTCCGAGATGCAAAAACTAGGTGCACATATAAAGCCAGATTGGGAGACCTTTGCTGTGCTGGCACACATTCTCTTCGCGAGAAATCTTCATGGAAATGCTTTTCACTAAGATGCAGATGAGAAGAGACCCAGAAGACGGAGATACGAGACCTTCCTAACCAGACGGCTGCTATTGGCTGTCTTTCGGCCGAAGCCGTTCTCCAGCGCGCACCGCGACAGTGCCAACCGTCTTTACACCAAGAAGCCGATTCTTGGCCTCTGAAATACGGTGAGCGCGGCAGCTTGCAGGAGGCACAGAAGCAAGTTGCACAACAGCGGCATTGTGTGCGCAGCTTTCTGACAGTTGGAAGCGGGTGGTTTGCCACTCCCATGCCTTTTAAATTCACACTCGTATGCGTAGTGGAGGAAGTTCTCAGACAACGTTGCAGTTCATCTAGCGAGTGCTCCTGCAACAGCGCCTTGGAAAATTTTACGCCTTCCTTTGTGCTCCGAGATGCAAAAACTAGGTGCACATATAAAGCCAGATCGAGAGACCTTTGCTGTGCTGGCACACATTCTCTTCGCGAGAAATCTTCATGGAAATGCTTTTCCCTAAGAAGCAGATGAGAAGAGAACTAGAAGACGGAGATACGAGAACTTCCTAACCAGACCGCTGCTATCCGCTTCCTTCGGCCGAAGCCTTTTTGCAGCGCGCACCGCGACAGTGCCAACCGTCTTTACACCAAGAAGCCGATTCTTGGCCTCCGGGAGTTGGAGAGCGCGGCAGCTTGCATGAGGCACAGAAGCGAGTCGCAAAACGGCGGCATTATGTGCGCAGCTTTCTGACAGTTGGAAGCGGGTGGTTTGCCACTCCCATGCCTTTTAAATTCACACTCCTATGCGTAGTGGAGGAAGTTCTCAGACAACGTTGCAGTTCATCTAGCGAGTGCTCCTGCAACAGCGCCTTGGAAAATTTTACGCCTTCCTTTGTGCTCCGAGATGCAAACACTGGAAGGACACAGTACAGCCTGACTGGGAGACTTTTGCTGTGCTGGCACACTTTCTCTTCGCCAGAAGTCTTCATAGGAACGCTTTTCACTAAGATGCAGATGAGAAGCGAACCAGAAGACGGAGATACGAGACCTTCCTAACCAGACCGCTGCTATCCACTGTCTTTCGGCCGAAGACTTTTTGCAGCGCGCACCGCGACAGTGCCAACAGTCTGTACACCAAGAAGGCGATTCTTGGCCTCCGGGAGTTGGAGAGCGCGGCAGCTTGCATGAGGTGCAGAAGCAAGCCGCAAAACGGCGGCATTATGTGCGCAGCTTTCTGACTGCTGGAAGCTGCTGGTTTGCCACTCCCATGCCTTTTAAATTCACACTCGTATGCGTAGTGGAGGAAGTTCTCAGACAATGTTGCAGTTCATCTAGCGAGTGCTCCTGCAACAGCGCCTTGGAAAATTTTACGCCTTCCTTTGTGCTCCGAGATGCAAAAACTAGGTGCACATATAAAGCCAGATTGGGAGACCTTTGCTGTGCTGGCACACATTCTCTTCGCGAGAAATCTTCATGGAAATGCTTTTCACTAAGATGCAGATGAGAAGAGACCCAGAAGACGGAGATACGAGACCTTCCTAACCAGAGGGCTGCTATCGGCTGTCTTTCGGCCGAAGCCGTTCTCCAGCGTGCACCGCGACAGTGCCAACCGTCTTTACACCAAGAAGCCGATTCTTGGCCTCCGAAATACGGGGATCGCGGCAGCTTGCAGGAGGCACAGAAGCAAGTTGCACAACAGCGGCACTGTGTGCGCAGCTTTCTGACAGTTGGAAGCGGGTGGTTTGCCACTCCCATGCCTTTTAAATTCACACTCCTATGCGTAGTGGAGGAAGTTCTCAGACAACGTTGCAGTTCATCTAGCGAGTGCTCCTGCAACTGCGCCTTGGAAAATTTTACGCCTTCCTTTGTGCTCCGAGATGCAAAAACTAGGTGCACATATAAAGCCAGATTGGGAGACCTTTGCTGTGCTGGCACACATTCTCTTCGCGAGAAATCTTCATGGAAATGCTTTTCACTAAGATGCAGATGAGAAGAGACCCAGAAGACGGAGATACGAGACCTTCCTAACCAGACGGCTGCTATCGGCTGTCTTTCGGCCGAAGCCGTTCTCCAGCGCGCACCGCGACAGTGCCAACCGTCTTTACACCAAGAAGCCGATTCTTGGCCTCCGAAATACGGGGAGCGCGGCAGCTTGCAGGAGGCACAGAAGCAAGTTGCACAACAGCGGCACTGTGTGCGCAGCTTTCTGACAGTTGGAAGCGGGTGGTTTGCCACTCCCATGCCTTTTAAATTCACACTCGTATGCGTAGTGGAGGAAGTTCTCAGACAACGTTGCAGTTCATCTAGCGAGTGCTCCTGCAACAGCGCCTTGGAAAATTTTACGCCTTCCTTTGTGCTCCGAGATGCAAAAACTAGGTGCACATATAAAGCCAGATCGGGAGACCTTTGCTGTGCTGGCACACATTCTCTTCGCGAGAAATCTTCATGGAAATGCTTTTCACTAAGATGCAGATGAGAAGAGAACTAGAAGACGGAGATACGAGAACTTCCTAACCAGACCGCTGCTATCCGCTTCCTTCGGCCGAAGCCTTTTTGCAGCGCGCACCGCGACAGTGCCAACCGTCTTTACACCAAGAAGCCGATTCTTGGCCTCCGGGAGTTGGAGAGCGCGGCAGCTTGCATGAGGCTTCCTTCGGCAGAAGCGACAGTGCCGCACAAAGAAGCGGCCTCCGGCATTATGTGCACAATGCAGCTTTCTGACAGTTGGAAGCGGGTGGTTTGCCACTCCCATACCTTTTAAATTCACACTCCTATGCGTAGTGGAGGAAGTTCTCAGACAACGTTGCAGTTCATCTAGCGAGTGCTCCTGCAACAGCGCCTTGGAAAATTTTACGCCTTCCTTTATGCTCCGAGATGCAAAACCTGGAAGGACACAGTACAGCCTGACTGGGGGACTTTTGCTGTGCTGGCACACTTTCTCTTCGCCAGAAGTCTTCATAGGAACGCTTTTCACTGAGATGCAGATGAGAAGAGACCCAGAAGACGGAGATACGAGACCTTCCAAACCAGATGGCTGCTATCGGCTGTCTTTCAGCCGAAGCCTTTTTGCAGCGCGCACCGCGACAGTGCCAATCGTCTTTACACCAAGAAGCCGATTTTGGGTCTCCAAAATACGGGGAGTACGGCAGTGTGCAGGAGGCGCAGAAGCAAGCCGCACAAAAGCGGCACTGTGTGCGCAGCTTTCTGACAGTTGGAAGCGGGTGGTTTGCCACTCCCATGCCTTTTAAATTCACACTCGTATGCGTAGTGGAGGAAGTTCTCAGACAACGTTGCAGTTCATCTAGCGAGTGCTCCTGCAACAGCGCCTTGGCTCCGAAAAAAACTAGGTTTAAAGCGCCTTCCTTTGTGCTCCGAGATGCAGAAAACTAGGTGCACATATAAAGCCGATTCTTGGCCTCCGGGAGACCGGCAGCTTTGCTGTGCTGGCACATGCCTTTTATTCACACTCTCTTCGCAACGTTGCAGAAGCGAGTCTTGCAACAGCGCCTTGGATGGTGCTCCGAGATGCAAAAACTAGCTTTTCACTAAGATGCAGATGAGAAGAGACCCAGAAGACGGAGATACGAGACCTTCCAAACCAGACGGCTGCTATCGGCTGTCTTTCAGCCGAAGCCGTTCTCCAGCGCGCACCGCGACAGTGCCAACCGTCTTTACACCAAGAAGCCGATTCTTGGCCTCCGAAATACGGGGAGCGCGGCAGCTTGCAGGAGGCACAGAAGCAAGTTGCACAACAGCGGCACTGTGTGCGCAGCTTTCTGACAGTTGGAAGCGGGTGGTTTGCCACTCCCATGCCTTTTAAATTCACACTCCTATGCGTAGTGGAGGAAGTTCTCAGACAACGTTGCAGTTCATCTAGCGAGTGCTCCTGCCACAGCGCCTTGGAAAATTTTATGCCTTCCTTTGTGCTCCGAGATGCAAAAACTAGGTGCACATATAAAGCCAGATCGGGAGACCTTTGCTGTGCTGGCACACATTCTCTTCGCGAGAAATCTTCATGGAAATGCTTTTCACTAAGATGCAGATGAGAAGAGAACTAGAAGACGGAGATACGAGAACTTCCTAACCAGACCGCTGCTATCCGCTTCCTTCGGCCGAAGCCTTTTTGCAGCGCGCACCGCGACAGTGCCAACCGTCTTTACACCAAGAAGCCGATTCTTGGCCTCCGGGAGTTGGAGAGCGCGGCAGCTTGCATGAGGTGCAGAAGCAAGCCGCAAAACGGCGGCATTATGTGTGCAGCTTTCTAACTGCTGGAAGCTGCTGGTTTGCCACTCCCATGCCTTTTAAATTCACACTCGTATGCGTAGTGGAGGAAGTTCTCAGACAATGTTGCAGTTCATCTAGCGAGTGCTCCTGCAACACGCCTTGGAAAATTTTATGACTTCCTTTGTGCTCCGAGATGCAAAAACTGGGTGCACATATAAAGCCTGCCTGGGAGACATTTGCTGTGCTGGCACAATTTCTCCTCGCCAGAAGTCTTTATGGGACAGCTTTTCACTAAGATGCAGATGAGAAGAGACCCAGAAGACGGAGATACGAGACCTTCCAAACCAGACGGCTGCTATCGGCTGACTTTCGGCCGAAGCCTTTTTGCAGCGCGCACCGCGACAGTGCCAACCGTCTTTACACCAAGAAGCCGATTCTTGGCCTCCGAAATACGGGGAGCGCGGCAGCTTGCAGGAGGCACAGAAGCAAGTTGCACAACAGCGGCACTGTGTGCGCAGCTTTCTGACAGTTGGAAGCGGGTGGTTTGCCACTCCCATGCCTTTTAAATTCACACTCCTATGCGTAGTGGAGGAAGTTCTCAGACAACGTTGCAGTTCATCTAGCGAGTGCTCCTGCAACAGCGCCTTGGAAAATTTTACGCCTTCCTTTGTGCTCCGAGATGCAAAACCTGGAAAGACACAGTACAGCCTCACTGGGAGACTTTTGCTGTGCTGGCACACTTTCTCTTCGCCAGAAGTCTTCATAGGAACGCTTTTCACTAAGATGCAGATGAGAAGAGACCCAGAAGACGGAGATACCACACCTTCCAAACCAGATGGCTACTATCGGCTGTCTTTCAGCCGAAGCCTTTTTGCAGCGCGCACCGCGACAGTGCCAACCGTCTTTACACCAAGAAGCCGATTTTGGGTCTCGGAAATACGGGGAGTACGGCAGTGTGCAGGAGGCGCAGAAGCAAGCCGCACAACAGCGGCACTGTGTGCGCAGCTTTCTGACAGTTGGAAGCGGGTGGTTTGCCACTCCCATGCCTTTTAAATTCTCACTCCTATGCGTAGTGGAGGAAGTTCTCAGACAACGTTGCAGTTCATCTAGCGAGTGCTCCTGCAACACGCCTTGGAAAATTTTACACCTTCCTTTGTGCTCCGAGATGCAAAAACTAGGTGCACATATAAAGCCTGCCTGGGAGACATTTGCTGTGCTGGCACAATTTCTCTTCGCCAGAAGTCTTTATGGGACAGCTTTTCACTAAGATGCAGATGAGAAGAGACCCAGAAGACGGAGATACGAGACCTTCCAAACCAGACGGCTGCTATCGGCTGACTTTCGGCCGAAGCCGTTCTCCAGCGCGCACCGTGACAGTGCCAACCGTCTTTACACCAAGAAGCCGATTCTTGGCCTCCGAAATACGGGGAGCGCGGCAGCTTGCAGGAGGCACAGAAGCAAGTTGCACAACAGCGGCACTGTGTGCGCAGCTTTCTGACAGTTGGAAGCGGGTGGTTTGCCACTCCCATGCCTTTTAAATTCACACTCCTATGCGTAGTGGAGGAAGTTCTCAGACAACGTTGCAGTTCATCTAGCGAGTGCTCCTGCAACAGCGCCTTGGAAAATTTTACGCCTTCCTTTGTGCTCCGAGATGCAAAAACTAGGTGCACATATAAAGCCTGCCTGGGAGACCTTTGCTGTGCTGGCACACATTCTCTTCGCGAGAAATCTTCATGGAAATGCTTTTCACTAAGATGCAGATGAGAAGAGAACTAGAAGACGGAGATACGAGACCTTCCTAACCAGATGGCTATTATCGGCTGTCTTTCAGCCGAAGCCGTTCTCCAGCGCGCACCGCGACAGTGCCAACCGTCTTTACACCAAGAAGCCGATTCTTGGCCTCCGAAATACGGGGAGCGCGGCAGCTTGCAGGAGGCGCAGAACCAAGCCGCACAACAGCGGCACTGTGTGCGCAGCTTTCTGACAGTTGGAAGCGGGTGGTTTGCCACTCCCATGCCTTTTAAATTCACACTCGTATGCGTAGTGGAGGAAGTTCTCAGACAACGTTGCAGTTCATCTAGCGAGTGCTCCTGCAACAGCGCCTTGGAAAATTTTACGCCTTCCTTTGTGCTCCGAGATGCAAAAACTAGGTGCACATATAAAGCCAGATCGGGAGACCTTTGCTGTGCTGGCACACATTCTCTTCGCGAGAAATCTTCATGGAAATGCTTTTCACTAAGATGCAGATGAGAAGCGAACCAGAAGACGGAGATACGAGACCTTCCTAACCAGACCGCTGCTATCCGCTGTCTTTCGGCCGAAGACATTTTGCAGCGCGCACCGGGACAGTGCCAACCGTCTTTACACCAAGAAGCCGATTTTGGGTCTCCGAAATACGGGAAGTACGGCAGTGTGCAGGAGGCGCAGAAGCAAGCCGCACAACAGCGGCACTGTGTGCGCAGCTTTCTGACAGTTGGAAGCGGGTGGTTTGCCACTCCCATGCCTTTTAAATTCACACTCGTATGCGTAGTGGAGGAAGTTCTCAGACAATATTGCAGTTCATCTAGCGAGTGCTCCTGCAACACGCCTTGGAAAATTTTACGCCTTCCTTTGTGCTCCGAGATGCAAAAACTGGGTGCACACGTAAAGCCTGCCTGGGAGACATTTGCTGTGCTGGCACACTTTCTCTTCGCCAGAAGTCTTTATGGGAACGCTTTTCACTAAGATGCAGATGAGAAGAGACACACAAGACGGAGATACGAGACCTTCCAAACAAAAGTGCTGCTATCGGCCGTGTTTTGACTTAAGACGCTCTCCAGCGCGCTCCGCGACAGTGCCAACACTCTGTTTACCAAGAAGCCGTCATGGACTCCGGGAGTTGGAGAGCGCGGCAGCTTGCAGGAGGCACAGAAGCAAGTCGCACATCAGCGGTAATGTGTGCGCAGCTTTCTGACAGTTGGAAGCGGGTGGTTTGCCACTCCCATGCCTTTTAAATTCACACTCGTATGCGTAGTGGAGGAAGTTCTCAGACAATATTGCAGTTCATCTCGCGAGCGCTCCTGCAACACACCTTGGAAAACATTACACTCATCTTTGTGCTCCGAGATGCAAAAACTGGAAGGACACAGTACAGCCTGACTGGGAGACTTTTGCTGTGCTGGCACACTTTCTCTTCGCCAGAAGTCTTCATAGGAACGCTTTTCACTAAGATGCAGATGAGAAGAGACCCAGAAGACGGAGATACGAGACCTTCCTAACCAGACGGCTGCTATCGGCCGTCTTTCAGCCGAAGCCGTTTTGCAGCGCGCACCGCGACATTGCCAACCGTCTTTACACCAAGAAGCCGATTCTTGGCCTCCGAAATACGGGGAGCACGGCAGCGTGCAGGAGGCGCAGAACCAAGCCGCAAAACGGCGGCATTATGTGCGCAGCTTTCTGACTGCTGGAAGCTGCTGGTTTGCCACTCCCATGCCTTTTAAATTCACACTCGTGTGCGTAGTGGAGGAAGTTCTCAGACAACGTTGCAGTTCATCTAGCGAGTGCTCCTGCAACAGAGCCTTGGAAAATTTTACGCCTTCCTTTGTGCTCCGAGATGCAAAAACTAGGTGCACATATAAAGCCAGATCGGGAGACCGTTGCTGTGCTGGCACACATTCTCTTCGCGAGAAATCTTCAAGGAAATGCTTTTCACTAAGATGCAGATGAGAAGAGACCCAGAAGACGGAGATACGAGACCTTCCTAACCAGACGGCTGCTATCGGCTGTCTTTCAGCCGAAGACTTTTTGCAGCGCGCACCGCGACAGTGCCAACCGTCTTTACACCAAGAAGCCGATTCTTGGCCTCCGGGAGTTGGAGAGCGCGGCAGCTTGCATGAGGTGCAGAAGCAAGCCGCAAAACGGCGGCATTATGTGCGCAGCTTTCTGACAGTTGGAAGCGGGTGGTTTGCCACTCCCATGCCTTTTAAATTCACACTCGTATGCGTAGTGGAGGAAGTTCTCAGACAACGTTGCAGTTCATCTAGCGAGTGCTCCTGCAACAGCGCCTTGGAAAATTTTACGCCTTCCTTTGTGCTCCGAGATGCAAAAACTAGGTGCACATATAAAGCCTGCCTGGGAGACCTTTGCTGTGCTGGCACAATTTCTCTTCGCCAGAAGTCTTTATGGGACAGCTTTTCACTAAGATGCAGATGAGAAGAGACCCAGAAGACGGAGATACGAGACCTTCCAAACCAGACGGCTGCTATCGGCTGACTTTCGGCCGAAGCCGTTCTCCAGCGCGCACCGCGACAGTGCCAATCGTCTTTACACCAAGAAGCCGATTCTTGGCCTCCGAAATACGGGGAGCGCGGCAGCTTGCAGGAGGCACAGAAGCAAGTTGCACAACAGCGGCACTGTGTGCGCAGCTTTCTGACAGTTGGAAGCGGGTGGTTTGCCACTCCCATGCCTTTTAAATTCACACTCCAATGCGTAGTGGAGGAAGTTCTCAGACAACGTTGCAGTTCATCTAGCGAGTGCTCCTGCAACAGCGCCTTGGAAAATTTTACGCCTTCCTTTGTGCTCCGAGATGCAAAAACTAGGTGCACATATAAAGCCAGATCGGGAGACCTTTGCTGTGCTGGCACACATTCTCTTCGCGAGAAATCTTCATGGAAATGCTTTTCACTAAGATGCAGATGAGAAGAGAACTAGAAGACGGAGATACGAGAACTTCCAAACCAGACCGCTGCTATCGGCTGACTTTCGGCCGAAGCCGTTCTCCAGCGCGCACCGCGACAGTGCCAACCGTCTTTACACCAAGAAGCCGATTCTTGGCCTCCGGGAGTTGGAGAGCGCGGCAGCTTGCATGAGGTGCAGAAGCAAGTCACACAACAGCGGCATTATGTGTGCAGCTTTCTAACTGCTGGAAGCGGGTGGTTTGCCACTCCCATGCCTTTTAAATTCACACTCGTATGCGTAGTGGAGGAAGTTCTCAGACAATGTTGCAGTTCATCTAGCGAGTGCTCCTGCAACACGCCTTGGAAAATTTTACGCCTTCCTTTGTGCTCCGAGATGCAAAAACTAGGTGCACATATAAAGCCTGCCTGGGAGACATTTGCTGTGCTGGCACAATTTCTCTTCGCCAGAAGTCTTTATGGGACAGCTTTTCACTAAGATGCAGATGAGAAGAGACCCAGAAGACGGAGACACGAGACCTTCCAAACCAGACCGCTGCTATCCGCTGTCTTTTGGCCGAAGCCTTTTTGCAGCGCGCACCGCGACAGTGCCAACCGTCTTTACACCAAGAAGCCGATTCTTGGCCTCCGAAATACGGGGAGCGCGGCAGCTTGCAGGAGGCACAGAAGCAAGCCGCACAACAGAGGCACTGTGTGCGCAGCTTTCTGACAGTTGGAAGCGGGTGGTTTGCCACTCCCATGCCTTTTAAATTCACACTCGTATGCGTAGTGGAGGAAGTTCTCAGACAAAGTTGCAGTTCATCTAGCGAGTGCTCCTGCAACAGCGCCTTGGAAAATTTTACGCCTTCCTTTGTGCTCCGAGATGCAAAAACTAGGTGCACATATAAAGCCTGCCTGGGAGACCTTTGCTGTGCTGGCACACATTCTCTTCGCGAGAAATCTTCATGGAAATGCTTTTCACTAAGATGCAGATGAGAAGCGAACCAGAAGACGGAGATACGAGACCTTCCTAACCAGATGGCTGCTATCGGCTGTCTTTCGGCCGAAGCCTTTTT
>NW_024037233.1:0-86991 GCF_015832195.1 Motacilla alba alba | reverse complement strand
AACCAGGGATCAAGATCTACACCGATATAAGGAGAGCGGTGAGTTTCTCAAGAAGCAAAAGCGAATGCAGCTGACTGTGCTTGTGGATGAAAAGCTACGGGATTTTTTGCAATTCCATTAAGAGCGCACAAAAGCCCGGTGCTCGGCTGCCTCATGCTTCGCCTGCTGTGAGCTGCACAGAAATTAAGCTGAGCAAGGTTCTTCAGCTTTGCCCTTTTTCAGCAGCTGCGCCACACCGATGGACTGGAATATCTCTCGTGATCTTTTCCTTTCTCAAGAATGTATTGTTGCTGCGCCTTGACCGCACAGGGATAAGTATGAAGAGATCACAGCCATCTCGAAATAAACTCGCCGCTTTATTAAAAAGATAAATGCTTCAACAATGCGCAGCCACGACAAAAATCAGGGCCAAGACTGGGAGACGTTTGCAGTGCTGGCACCCAATTACTGTCGGCGAGAAGTCATGGAGACGCTTTTGACTAGCATGCAGACGACGAGAGAAACAGAAGCCGGAGGTACGGGGCTGTCCAGAGCGAAGTGCCGCTCTCGGGCGTCTTTCGCCCGAAGCAGCGCTCCGGAGCGCACCGCCACCGGCACAAGCAGCAGTGCGCGAAGAAGCGGCTCATTCGACTTCGGTAGACGGAGAGCCGGCAGCTTGCAGGAGGTGAAGAAGCAAGCCGCACAACAGCAGCATTGTGTGCGCATCTCTCGAACTGCTGCGGGATGGTGCATTGCCACTCCTATGCTTTGAAAATCACATTAGCATGCGAATGGAAGAAGTTTTTGGACAACTTTGCAATGCATCTTGCTAGTGCTCCTGCAACACTCCGTAGAAACTGTTGCGGGTCTCTTTGCGCTGCGAGATGCAAAGAACTGGGTGAACTCGTCAAGCAAGATCGGAAGATGTTTGCAATGCTGGCACACTTTCTCTCTGGGCGAGAAGTCATGGAGAAGCTTTTGACTAGGATGCAGACGACGAGAGAGGCAGAAGCCTGAGGTACGGGGCTGTCCAGAGCGAAGTGCCGCTCGCGGGCGTCTTTCGCCCGAAGCAGCGCTCCGGAGCGCACCGCCACCGGCACAAGCAGCAGTGCGCGAAGAAGCGGATCTTTCGCTTTCGCTAGACGGAGAGCCGGCAGCTTGCTGGAGGTGAAGAAGCAAGCCGCACAACAGCAGCATTGTGGGCGCAGCTCTCTTACTGCTGCGGGATGGTGGATTGCCATTCGTATGCCTATGAAAATCACGTTAGCATGCGAATGGAAGAAGTTTTTGGACAACTTTGCAATGCATCTTGCTAGTGCTCCTGCAACGCTCTGTGGAAACTCTTGCGGGTCTCTTTGCTCTGCGAGATGCAAAGAACTGGGTGAACTCGTCAAGCAAGATCGGAAGATGTTTGCAGTGCTGTCACACTTTCTCTCTCGGCGAGAAGTCATGGAGAAGCTTTTGGCTAGGATGCAGACGACGAGAGAGGCAGAAGCAGGAGGTACGGGGCTGTCCGGAGCGAAGTGCCGCTGGCCGGCGTCTTTCGCCGGAAGCAGCGCTCCGGAGCGCACCGCCACCGGCACAAGCAGCAGTGCGCGAAGTAGCGGCTCTTTCGCTTTCGCTAGACGGAGAGCCGGCAGCTTGCAGGAGGTGAAGAAGCAAGCCGCACAACAGCAGCATTGTGGGCGCAGCTCTCGAACTGCTGCGGGATGGTGGATTGCCACTCGTATGCCTATGAAAATCACGTTAGCATGCGAATGGAAGAAGTTTTTGGACAACTTTGCAATGCATCTTGCTAGTGCTCCTGCAACGCTCCGTGGAAACTCTTGCGGGTCTCTTTGCTCTGCGAGATGCAAAGAACTGGGTGAACTCGTCAAACAAGATCGGAAGATGTTTGCAGTGCTGGCACACTTTCTCTCTCGGCGAGAAGTCATGGAGAAGCTTTTGACTAGGATGCAGACGACGAGAGAGGCAGAAGACGGAGGTACGGGGCTATCCGGAGCGAAGTGCCGCTGGCCGGCGTCTTTCGCCGGAAGCAGCGCTCCGGAGCGCACCGCCACCGGCACAAGCAGCAGTGCGCGAAGTAGCGGCTCTTTCGCTTTCGCTAGACGGAGAGCCGGCAGCTTGCAGGAGGTGAAGAAGCAAGCCGCACAACAGCAGCATTGTGGGCGCAGCTCTCTTACTGCTGCGGGATGGTGGGTTGCCATTCGTATGCCTATGAAAATCCCGTTAGCATGCGAATGGAAGAAGTTTTTGGACAACTTTGCAATGCATCTTGCTAGTGCTCCTGCAACGCTCCGTGGAAACTCTTGCGGGTCTCTTTGCTCTGCGAGATGCAAAGAACTGGGTGAACTCGTCAAGCAAGATGGGAAGATGTTTGCAGTGCTGGCACACTTTCTCTCTCGGCGAGAAGTCATGGAGAAGCTTTTGGCTAGGATGCAGACGACGAGAGAGGCAGAAGCCGGAGGTACGGGGCTGTCCGGAGCGAAGTGCCGCTGGCCGGCGTCTTTCGCCGGAAGCAGCGCTCCGGAGCGCACCGCCACCGGCACAAGCAGCAGTGCGCGAAGTAGCGGCTCTTTCGCTTTCGCTAGACGGAGAGCCGGCAGCTTGCAGGAGGTGAAGAAGCAAGCCGCACAACAGCAGCATTGTGGGCGCAGCTCTCGAACTGCTGCGGGATGGTGGATTGCCACTCGTATGCCTATGAAAATCACGTTAGCATGCGAATGGAAGAAGTTTTTGGACAACTTTGCAATGCATCTTGCTAGTGCTCCTGCAACGCTCCGTGGAAACTCTTGCGGGTCTCTTTGCTCTGCGAGATGCAAAGAACTGGGTGAACTCGTCAAACAAGATCGGAAGATGTTTGCAGTGCTGGCACACTTTCTCTCTCGGCGAGAAGTCATGGAGAAGCTTTTGACTAGGATGCAGACGACGAGAGAGGCAGAAGACGGAGGTACGGGGCTATCCGGAGCGAAGTGCCGCTGGCCGGCGTCTTTCGCCGGAAGCAGCGCTCCGGAGCGCACCGCCACCGGCACAAGCAGCAGTGCGCGAAGTAGCGGCTCTTTCGCTTTCGCTAGACGGAGAGCCGGCAGCTTGCAGGAGGTGAAGAAGCAAGCCGCACAACAGCAGCATTGTGGGCGCAGCTCTCTTACTGCTGCGGGATGGTGGATTGCCATTCGTATGCCTATGAAAATCCCGTTAGCATGCGAATGGAAGAAGTTTTTGGACAACTTTGCAATGCATCTTGCTAGTGCTCCTGCAACGCTCCGTGGAAACTCTTGCGGGTCTCTTTGCTCTGCGAGATGCAAAGAACTGGGTGAACTCGTCAAGCAAGATGGGAAGATGTTTGCAGTGCTGGCACACTTTCTCTCTCGGCGAGAAGTCATGGAGAAGCTTTTGGCTAGGATGCAGACGACGAGAGAGGCAGAAGCCGGAGGTACGGGGCTATCCGGAGCGAAGTGCCGCTGGCCGGCGTCTTTCGCCGGAAGCAGCGCTCCGGAGCGCACCGCCACCGGCACAAGCAGCAGTGCGCGAAGTAGCGGCTCTTTCGCTTTCGCTAGATGGAGAGCCGGCAGCTTGCAGGAGGTGAAGAAGCAAGCCGCACAACAGCAGCATTGTGGGCGCAGCTCTCGAACTGCTGCGGGATGGTGGATTGCCATTCGTATGCCTATGAAAATCACGTTAGCATGCGAATGGAAGAAGTTTTTGGACAACTTTGCAATGCATCTTGCTAGTGCTCCTGCAACGCTCCGTGGAAACTCTTGCGGGTCTCTTTGCTCTGCGAGATGCAAAGAACTGGGTGAACTCGTCAAACAAGATCGGAAGATGTTTGCAGTGCTGGCACACTTTCTCTCTCGGCGAGAAGTCATGGAGAAGCTTTTGGCTAGGATGCAGACGACGAGAGAGGCAGAAGACGGAGGTACGGGGCTGTCCGGAGCGAAGTGCCGCTGGCCGGCGTCTTTCGCCGGAAGCAGCGCTCCGGAGCGCACCGCCACCGGCACAAGCAGCAGTGCGCGAAGTAGCGGCTCTTTCGCTTTCGCTAGACGGAGAGCCGGCAGCTTGCAGGAGGTGAAGAAGCAAGCCGCACAACACCAGCCCACTGCGGCTAGCTGGTTGCTAGATTTCCACGAATTTCAAGTTGCCACCAAGGGACAGGCTGCCACCAGTGCCAAGTCAGGCTGCTTGCAGAGTGCCTAAAGAGCTCTGCCAACTGAGACCAGGAACGTGGGCTGGTGAGTTTTGTATTCCGGGGCAGAAGCTGTGTCAGTATCAGGTAGGCCCTCAGTCCTTAGGGGCCGTCTGCCTGCTGGATTTCCGCCAATATCAAGATGCCGCCCAGGGACAAGCTGCCACCTGTGCCAACTCAGGCTGCTTTGAGAGTGCCCATGGAGCTCTGCAAACTGAGACCATTAACGTGGGTTGGTCTGTTTTGTTTCCCTGGGCAGAAGCATTTGTCAGTACCAGGTAGGCCCTTGGCACTTATGGGCCGCCTGCCGGCTGGATTTCCGCCAATATCAAGATGCCGCCCAGGGGCAAGCTGCCACCTGTGCAACCTCGGGCTGCTTTAAGAGTGCCCATGGAGCTCTGCAAACTGAGACCCGGAACGTGGGGTGGTGGGTTTTGTTTTCCTGGGCAGAAGCCTTTGTCAGTACCAGGTAGGCTCTCAGTCCTTAGGGGCCGTCGGACTGCCGGATTTCGACGAATATCAAGATGCCGCCCAGGGACAAGCTGCCACCTGTGCTAACTCGGTCTGCTTTGAGAGTGCCCATGGAGCTCTGCAAACTGAGATGTGGAACGTGGGGTGGTGGGTTTTGTTTCCCTGGGCAGAAGACTTTGTCAGTACCAGGAGGGCCATTGTTCATCAGGGGCAGGCTGTCAGCTCAATTTCCACGAATATCAAGATGCTGCCCAGGGACAAGCTGCCACCTGTGCCAACTCGCGCTGCTTTGAGGGTGCCCACGGAGCTCTGCAAACTGAGACCAGGAACGTAGGATTGTGGGTTTTGTTTTCCCGGGCAGAAGCCTCTCTCAGTGCCAGGTAGGCCCTTGTTCCTTAGGGGCAGGCTGGCAGCAAGATTTCCACGAATATCAAGATGCTGCCCAGGGACAAGCTGCCACCTGTGCCAACTCGCGCTGCTTTGAGAGTGCCCATGGAGCTCTGCAAACTGAGACCAGGAACGTGGCGTGGTGGGTTTTCTTTCCCCGGGCAGAAGCCTTTGTCAGTACCAGATAGGCCCTTGGCCCTTTGGGGCGGCTGCTCGCTGGATTTCCGCGAATATCAAGATGCCGCCCAGGGACAAACTGCCACCTGTGCCAATTCGGGCTGCTTTGAGTGTGCCCATGGAGTTCTGCAATCTGAGACCAGGCACGTGGTGTGGTGAGCTTAGTTTACCTGGGCAGAAGCCTTTGTCAGTACCAGGTAGGCCTTCGCCCTTCGGGGCCAGCTGCCTGCTGGGTTTTTGCGAATCTGAAGATGCTGCCCAGGGACAAGCTGCCACCTGTGCCAACTCGCGCTGCCTTGAGAGTGCCCATGGAGCTCTGCAAACTGAGACCATTAACGTGGGTTGGTCTGTTTTGTTTCCCTGGGCAGAAGCATTTGTCAGTACCAGGTAGGCCCTTGGCACTTATGGGCCGCCTGCCGGCTGGATTTCCGCCAATATCAAGATGCCGCCCAGGGGCAAGCTGCCACCTGTGCCAACTCGGGCTGCTTTAAGAGTGCCCACGGAGCTCTGCAAACTGAGACCCGGAACGTGGGGTGGTGGGTTTTTTTTTCCTGGGCAGAAGCCTTTGTCAGTACCAGGTAGGCTCTCAGTCCTTAGGGGCCGTCGGACTGCCGGATTTCGACGAATATCAAGATGCCGCCCAGGGACAAGCTGCCACCTGTGGCAACTCACGCTGATTTTAGAGTACCCATGGAGCTCTGCAAACTGAGACCATGAACGTGTGTTGGCGAATTTTGTTTCCCTGGGCAGAAGCCTTTGTCTGTTCCAGGTAGGCCCACGGCCCTTAGGGGCCGTCTGCCTGCTGGATTTCCGGCAATACCAAGATGCCGCCCAGGGACAAGCTGCCACCTGTGCTAACTCGGGCTGCTTTGAGAGTGCCCATGGAGCTCTGCAAACTGAGATGTGGAACGTGGGGTGGTGGGTTTTGTTTCCCTGGGCAGAAGCCTTTGTCAGTACCAGGAGGGCCCTTGTTCATCAGGGGCAGGCTGTCAGCTCAATTTCCACGAATATCAAGATGCTGCCCAGGGACAAGCTGCCACCTGTGCCAACTCGCGCTGCTTTGAGGGTGCCCACGGAGCTCTGCAAACTGAGACCAGGAACGTAGGATTGTGGGTTTTGTTTTCCCGGGCAGAAGCCTCTCTCAGTGCCAGGTAGGCCCTTGTTCCTTAGGGGCAGGCTGGCAGGAAGATTTCCACGAATATCAAGATGCTGCCCAGGGACAAGCTGCCACCTGTGCCAACTCGGGCTGCTTTGAGAGTGCCCATGGAGCTCTGCAAACTGAGACCATGAACCTGGGGTGCTGAGTTTTGTTTCCCTGGGCAGAAACATTTGCAGTGCCAGGTAGGCCCTTGGTCTTTAAGGGCAGGCAGCCTGCTGGATTTCCATGAATATCAAGATGCTGCCAAAGGACAAGCTGCCACCTGTGCCAACTCGCGCTGCTTTGAGAGTGCCCTTGGAGCTCTGCAAAGTGAGACCAGGAACGTGCGTTGGTGAGTTTTGTTTCCCCGGGCAGAAGCATTTGTCAGTACCAGGTAGGCCCTCGGAATTTCAGGGCCGACTGCCTGCAGGATTTCCACGAATATCAAGATGCTGCCCAGGGACAAGCTGCCACCTGTGCCAACTTGGGCTGCTTTGAGAGTGCCCATGGAGCTCTGCAAACTGAGATGTGGAACATGGGCTGGTGGGTTTTCTTTCCCCGGGCAGAAGCCTTTGTCAGTACCAGGAGAGTCCTTGTTCCTCAGGGGCAGGCTGCCGGCTGGATTTCCACGAATATCAAGATGCTGCCCAGGGACCAGCTGCCACTTGGGCCAACTCGTGCTGCTATGAGGGTGCCCACGGAGCTCTGCAAACTGAGACCAGGAACGTAGGACTGTGGGTTTTGTTTTCCCGGGCAGAAGCCTCTCTCAGTACCAGGTATGCCCTTGTTCCTTAGGTGCAGGCTGGCAGCAAGCTTTCCACGAATATCAAGATGCTGCCCAGGGATATTCTGCCACCTGTGCCAACTCGGGCTGCTTGGAGAGTGCCCACGGAGCTCTGCAAACTGAGACCATGAACCTGGGGTGCTGAGTTTTGTTTCTCCGGGCAGAAGCATTTGCAGTGCCAGGTAGGCCCTCGGTCCTTAAGGGCAGGCAGCCTGCTGGATTTCCACGAATATCAAGATGCTGCCCAGGGACAAGCTGCCACCTGTGCCAACTCACGCTGCTTTGAGAGTGCCCATGGTGCTCTGCAAACTGAGACCAGAAACGTGGGGTGCTGGGTTTTGTTTTCCAGGGCAGAAGCCTTTGTCAGTACCAAGTAGGCCCTTGTTCCTTAGGGACAGCCTGGAAGCAAGATTTCCCCGAAAATCAAAATGCTGCCCAGGGATATTCTGCCACCTGTGCCAACTCGGGCTGCTTTGAGAGTGCCCACGGAGTTCTTCAAACTGAGACCGGGAACGTGGGTTTGTCGGTGTTGTTTTCCCGGGCAGAAACATTTGCAGGACCAGGTAGGCCCTCGGCCCTTTGGGGGAGGCTGGCACCAGGATTTCCACGAAAATCAAGTTTCCGCCCAGGGACAAGCTGCCACCTTTGCCAACTCACGCTGCTTTGAGAGTGCCCACGGAGCTCTGCAAACTGTGACCAGGACCGTGGGGTGCTGAGTTTTGTTTTCCCGGGCAGAAGTATTTGTCAGTACTAGGTAGGCCCACGGTCTTTCAGGGCCGTCAGCCTGCTGAATTTCCACGAATATCAGGATGCTGCCCACGGAGGAGCTGCCACCTGTGCCAACTCGGGCTGCTTTGAGAGTGCCCATGGTGCTCTGCAAACCGAGACCAGAAACGTGGGGTGCTGGGTTTTGTTTTCCAGGGCAGAAGCCTTTGTCAGTACCAGGAGGGTCCTTGTTCCTTATGGGCAGTCTGCCTGCTGGATTTCCACGAATATCAAGATGCTGCCCAGGGACAAGCTGTCACCTGTGCCAACTCACGCTGCTTTGAGAGTGCCCATGGAGCTCTGCAAACTGGGACCTGGAACGTGGGGTGGTGGGTTTTGTTTCCCCGGGCAGAAGCCTTTGTCAGTACCAGGTCAGGCCTTGGCCCTTGGGGGCCGGCTGCCTGCAGGATTTCCACAAATATCAAGATGCCGCCCAGGGACAAGCTGCCACCTGTGCCAACTCGGGCTGCTTTGAGAGTGCCCACGGAGCTCTGCAAACTGAGACCAGAAACGTGGGGTGGTGGGTTTTGTTTTCCCGGGCAGAAGCCTTTGTCAGTACCAGGTCGGCCCTTGGCCCTTGGGGGCCGGCTGCCTGCAGGATTTCCACGAATATCAAGATGCCGCCCAGGGACAAGCTGCCACCTGTGCCAACTCGGGCTGCTTTGAGAGTGCCCACGGTGCTCTGCAAACTGAGATGTGGAACGTGGGGTGGTGGATTTTGTTTCCCTGGGCAGAAGCCTTTGTCAGTACCAGGAAGGCCCTTGTTCCTCAGGGGCAGGCTGCCGGCAGGATTTCCACGAATATCAATATGCTGCCCAGGGACAAGCTGCCACTTGTGCCAACTCGCGCTGCTTTGAGGGTGCCCACGGAGCTCTTCAAACTGAGAGAAAGTATGTGGGGTTATGGGTTTTGTTTTCCCGGGCAGAAGCCTTTGTCAGTACGAAGTAGGCCCTCAGCCCTTAGAGGCAGTCTGCCTGCTGGATTTCCACGAATATCAAGATGCCACCCAGGGACAAGCTGCCACCTGTGCCAACTCGGGCTGCTTTGAGAGTGCCCATGGAGCTCTGCAAAGTTAGACCAGGAACTTGCCTTGGTGAGTTTTGTTTCCCCGGGCAGAAGCATTTGCTGTACCAGGCAGGCTCTCGGAACTTCAGGGCCGTCTGCCTGCTGGATTTCCACGAATATCAAGATGCTGCCCAGGGACAAGCTGCCACTTGGGCCAACTCGCGCTGCTTTGGGGGTGCCCACGGAGCTCTGCAAACTGAGACCATAACCTAGGGTTGTGGGTTTTGTTTTCTCGGGCAGAAGCCTCTCTCAGTATCAGGTAGGCCCTTGTTCCTTAGGGGCAGGCTGCCTGCTGAATTTCCACGAATATCAAGATGCTGCCCAGGGACCAGCTGCCACTTGGGCCAACTCGTGCTGCTATGAGGGTGCCCACGGAGCTCTGCAAACTGAGACCAGGAACGTAGGACTGTGGGTTTTGTTTTCCCGGGCAGAAGCCTCTCTCAGTACCAGGTATGCCCTTGTTCCTTAGGTGCAGGCTGGCAGCAAGCTTTCCACGAATATCAAGATGCTGCCCAGGGATATTCTGCCACCTGTGCCAACTCGGGCTGCTTGGAGAGTGCCCACGGAGCTCTGCAAACTGAGACCATGAACCTGGGGTGCTGAGTTTTGTTTCTCCGGGCAGAAGCATTTGCAGTGCCAGGTAGGCCCTCGGTCCTTAAGGGCAGGCAGCCTGCTGGATTTCCACGAATATCAAGATGCTGCCCAGGGACAAGCTGCCACCTGTGCCAACTCACGCTGCTTTGAGAGTGCCCATGGTGCTCTGCAAACTGAGACCAGAAACGTGGGGTGCTGGGTTTTGTTTTCCAGGGCAGAAGCCTTTGTCAGTACCAAGTAGGCCCTTGTTCCTTAGGGACAGCCTGGAAGCAAGATTTCCCCGAATATCAAAATGCTGCCCAGGGATATTCTGCCACCTGTGCCAACTCGGGCTGCTTTGAGAGTGCCCACGGAGTTCTTCAAACTGAGACCAGGAACGTGGGTTTGTCGGTGTTGTTTTCCCGGGCAGAAACATTTGCAGGACCAGGTAGGCCCTCGGCCCTTTGGGGGAGGCTGGCACCAGGATTTCCACGAAAATCAAGTTTCCGCCCAGGGACAAGCTGCCACCTTTGCCAACTCACGCTGCTTTGAGAGTGCCCACGGAGCTCTGCAAACTGTGACCAGGACCGTGGGGTGCTGAGTTTTGTTTTCCCGGGCAGAAGTATTTGTCAGTACTAGGTAGGCCCACGGTCTTTCAGGGCCGTCAGCCTGCTGAATTTCCACGAATATCAGGATGCTGCCCACGGAGGAGCTGCCACCTGTGCCAACTCGGGCTGCTTTGAGAGTGCCCATGGTGCTCTGCAAACTGAGACCAGAAACGTGGGGTGCTGGGTTTTGTTTTCCAGGGCAGAAGCCTTTGTCAGTACCAAGAGGGTCCTTGTTCCTTATGGGCAGTCTGCCTGCTGGATTTCCACGAATATCAAGATGCTGCCCAGGGACAAGCTGCCACCTGTGCCAACTCGGGCTTCTTTGAGAGTGCCCATGGAGCTCTGCAAACTGGGACCAGGAAAGTGGTGTTCTGAGTATTGTTTTCCCGGTCAGAAGCCTTTGTCAGTGTCAGGTCGGCCCTTGTACGACAGGGGCAGGCTGCCTGCTGGATTTCCACGAATATCAAGATGCCGCCCAGGGACAAGCTGCCACCTGTGCCAACTCGGGCTGGTTTGAGAGTGCCCATGGAGCTCTGCAAACTGAGACCTGGAACGTAGGATTGTGGGTTTTGTTTCCCCGGGCAGAAGCCTTTGTCAGTACCAGGTCAGGCCTTGGCCCTTGGGGGCCGGCTGCCTGCAGGATTTCCACAAATATCAAGATGCCGCCCAGGGACAAGCTGCCACCTGTGCCAACTCGGGCTGCTTTGAGAGTGCCCACGGAGCTCTGCAAACTGAGACCAGAAACGTGGGGTGGTGGGTTTTGTTTTCCCGGGCAGAAGCCTTTGTCAGTACCAGATAGGCCCTTGGCCCTTTGGGGCGGCTGCTCGCTGGATTTCCGCGAATATCAAGATGCCGCCCAGGGACAAACTGCCACCTGTGCCAATTCGGGCTGCTTTGAGTGTGCCCATGGAGTTCTGCAATCTGAGACCAGGCACGTGGTGTGGTGAGCTTAGTTTACCTGGGCAGAAGCCTTTGTCAGTACCAGGTAGGCCTTCGCCCTTCGGGGCCAGCTGCCTGCTGGGTTTTTGCGAATCTGAAGATGCTGCCCAGGGACAAGCTGCCACCTGTGCCAACTCGCGCTGCCTTGAGAGTGCCCATGGAGCTCTGCAAACTGAGACCATTAACGTGGGTTGGTCTGTTTTGTTTCCCTGGGCAGAAGCATTTGTCAGTACCAGGTAGGCCCTTGGCACTTATGGGCCGCCTGCCGGCTGGATTTCCGCCAATATCAAGATGCCGCCCAGGGGCAAGCTGCCACCTGTGCCAACTCGGGCTGCTTTAAGAGTGCCCACGGAGCTCTGCAAACTGAGACCCGGAACGTGGGGTGGTGGGTTTTTTTTTCCTGGGCAGAAGCCTTTGTCAGTACCAGGTAGGCTCTCAGTCCTTAGGGGCCGTCGGCCTGCCGGATTTCGACGAATATCAAGATGCCGCCCAGGGACAAGCTGCCACCTGTGGCAACTCACGCTGATTTTAGAGTACCCATGGAGCTCTGCAAACTGAGACCATGAACGTGTGTTGGCGAATTTTGTTTCCCTGGGCAGAAGCCTTTGTCTGTTCCAGGTAGGCCCACGGCCCTTAGGGGCCGTCTGCCTGCTGGATTTCCGGCAATACCAAGATGCCGCCCAGGG
The DNA here is from genome assembly GCF_015832195.1 of Motacilla alba alba. Taxonomy (NCBI): domain Eukaryota; kingdom Metazoa; phylum Chordata; class Aves; order Passeriformes; family Motacillidae; genus Motacilla; species Motacilla alba. The sequence continues at coordinate 75,236 of NW_024037233.1, read as the reverse complement.
ACAAGCTGCCACCTGTGCTAACTCGGTCTGCTTTGAGAGTGCCCATGGAGCTCTGCAAACTGAGATGTGGAACGTGGGGTGGTGGGTTTTGTTTCCCTGGGCAGAAGCCTTTGTCAGTACCAGGAGGGCCCTTGTTCATCAGGGGCAGGCTGTCAGCTCAATTTCCACGAATATCAAGATGCTGCCCAGGGACAAGCTGCCACCTGTGCCAACTCGCGCTGCTTTGAGGGTGCCCACGGAGCTCTGCAAACTGAGACCAGGAACGTAGGATTGTGGGTTTTGTTTTCCCGGGCAGAAGCCTCTCTCAGTGCCAGGTAGGCCCTTGTTCCTTAGGGGCAGGCTGGCAGGAAGATTTCCACGAATATCAAGATGCTGCCCAGGGACAAGCTGCCACCTGTGCCAACTCACGCTGCTTTGAGAGTGCCCATGGTGCTCTGCAAACTGAGACCAGAAACGTGGGGTGCTGGGTTTTGTTTTCCAGGGCAGAAGCCTTTGTCAGTACCAAGTAGGCCCTTGTTCCTTAGGGACAGCCTGGAAGCAAGATTTCCCCGAATATCAAAATGCTGCCCAGGGATATTCTGCCACCTGTGCCAACTCGGGCTGCTTTGAGAGTGCCCACGGAGTTCTTCAAACTGAGACCAGGAACGTGGGTTTGTCGGTGTTGTTTTCCCGGGCAGAAACATTTGCAGGACCAGGTAGGCCCTCGGCCCTTTGGGGGAGGCTGGCACCAGGATTTCCACGAAAATCAAGTTTCCGCCCAGGGACAAGCTGCCACCTTTGCCAACTCACGCTGCTTTGAGAGTGCCCACGGAGCTCTGCAAACTGTGACCAGGACCGTGGGGTGCTGAGTTTTGTTTTCCCGGGCAGAAGTATTTGTCAGTACTAGGTAGGCCCACGGTCTTTCAGGGCCGTCAGCCTGCTGAATTTCCACGAATATCAGGATGCTGCCCACGGAGGAGCTGCCACCTGTGCCAACTCGGGCTGCTTTGAGAGTGCCCATGGTGCTCTGCAAACTGAGACCAGAAACGTGGGGTGCTGGGTTTTGTTTTCCAGGGCAGAAGCCTTTGTCAGTACCAAGAGGGTCCTTGTTCCTTATGGGCAGTCTGCCTGCTGGATTTCCACGAATATCAAGATGCTGCCCAGGGACAAGCTGCCACCTGTGCCAACTCGGGCTTCTTTGAGAGTGCCCATGGAGCTCTGCAAACTGGGACCAGGAAAGTGGTGTTCTGAGTATTGTTTTCCCGGTCAGAAGCCTTTGTCAGTGTCAGGTCGGCCCTTGTACGACAGGGGCAGGCTGCCTGCTGGATTTCCACGAATATCAAGATGCCGCCCAGGGACAAGCTGCCACCTGTGCCAACTCGGGCTGCTTTGAGAGTGCCCATGGAGCTCTGCAAACTGAGACCTGGAACGTGGGGTGGTGGGTTTTGTTTCCCCGGGCAGAAGCCTTTGTCAGTACCAGGTCAGGCCTTGGCCCTTGGGGGCCGGCTGCCTGCAGGATTTCCACAAATATCAAGATGCCGCCCAGGGACAAGCTGCCACCTGTGCCAACTCGGGCTGCTTTGAGAGTGCCCACGGAGCTCTGCAAACTGAGACCAGAAACGTGGGGTGGTGGGTTTTGTTTTCCCGGGCAGAAGCCTTTGTCAGTACCAGATAGGCCCTTGGCCCTTTGGGGCGGCTGCTCGCTGGATTTCCGCGAATATCAAGATGCCGCCCAGGGACAAACTGCCACCTGTGCCAATTCGGGCTGCTTTGAGTGTGCCCATGGAGTTCTGCAATCTGAGACCAGGCACGTGGTGTGGTGAGCTTAGTTTACCTGGGCAGAAGCCTTTGTCAGTACCAGGTAGGCCTTCGCCCTTCGGGGCCAGCTGCCTGCTGGGTTTTTGCGAATCTGAAGATGCTGCCCAGGGACAAGCTGCCACCTGTGCCAACTCGCGCTGCCTTGAGAGTGCCCATGGAGCTCTGCAAACTGAGACCATTAACGTGGGTTGGTCTGTTTTGTTTCCCTGGGCAGAAGCATTTGTCAGTACCAGGTAGGCCCTTGGCACTTATGGGCCGCCTGCCGGCTGGATTTCCGCCAATATCAAGATGCCGCCCAGGGGCAAGCTGCCACCTGTGCCAACTCGGGCTGCTTTAAGAGTGCCCACGGAGCTCTGCAAACTGAGACCCGGAACGTGGGGTGGTGGGTTTTTTTTTCCTGGGCAGAAGCCTTTGTCAGTACCAGGTAGGCTCTCAGTCCTTAGGGGCCGTCGGCCTGCCGGATTTCGACGAATATCAAGATGCCGCCCAGGGACAAGCTGCCACCTGTGGCAACTCACGCTGATTTTAGAGTACCCATGGAGCTCTGCAAACTGAGACCATGAACGTGTGTTGGCGAATTTTGTTTCCCTGGGCAGAAGCCTTTGTCTGTTCCAGGTAGGCCCACGGCCCTTAGGGGCCGTCTGCCTGCTGGATTTCCGGCAATACCAAGATGCCGCCCAGGGACAAGCTGCCACCTGTGCTAACTCGGTCTGCTTTGAGAGTGCCCATGGAGCTCTGCAAACTGAGATGTGGAACGTGGGGTGGTGGGTTTTGTTTCCCTGGGCAGAAGCCTTTGTCAGTACCAGGAGGGCCCTTGTTCATCAGGGGCAGGCTGTCAGCTCAATTTCCACGAATATCAAGATGCTGCCCAGGGACAAGCTGCCACCTGTGCCAACTCGCGCTGCTTTGAGGGTGCCCACGGAGCTCTGCAAACTGAGACCAGGAACGTAGGATTGTGGGTTTTGTTTTCCCGGGCAGAAGCCTCTCTCAGTGCCAGGTAGGCCCTTGTTCCTTAGGGGCAGGCTGGCAGGAAGATTTCCACGAATATCAAGATGCTGCCCAGGGACAAGCTGCCACCTGTGCCAACTCACGCTGCTTTGAGAGTGCCCATGGTGCTCTGCAAACTGAGACCAGAAACGTGGGGTGCTGGGTTTTGTTTTCCAGGGCAGAAGCCTTTGTCAGTACCAAGTAGGCCCTTGTTCCTTAGGGACAGCCTGGAAGCAAGATTTCCCCGAATATCAAAATGCTGCCCAGGGATATTCTGCCACCTGTGCCAACTCGGGCTGCTTTGAGAGTGCCCACGGAGTTCTTCAAACTGAGACCAGGAACGTGGGTTTGTCGGTGTTGTTTTCCCGGGCAGAAACATTTGCAGGACCAGGTAGGCCCTCGGCCCTTTGGGGGAGGCTGGCACCAGGATTTCCACGAAAATCAAGTTTCCGCCCAGGGACAAGCTGCCACCTTTGCCAACTCACGCTGCTTTGAGAGTGCCCACGGAGCTCTGCAAACTGTGACCAGGACCGTGGGGTGCTGAGTTTTGTTTTCCCGGGCAGAAGTATTTGTCAGTACTAGGTAGGCCCACGGTCTTTCAGGGCCGTCAGCCTGCTGAATTTCCACGAATATCAGGATGCTGCCCACGGAGGAGCTGCCACCTGTGCCAACTCACGCTGCTTTGAGAGTGCCCATGGTGCTCTGCAAACTGAGACCAGAAACGTGGGGTGCTGGGTTTTGTTTTCCAGGGCAGAAGCCTTTGTCAGTACCAGGAGGGTCCTTGTTCCTTATGGGCAGTCTGCCTGCTGGATTTCCACGAATATCAAGATGCTGCCCAGGGACAAGCTGCCACCTGTGCCAACTCGGGCTGCTTTGAGAGTGCCCATGGAGCTCTGCAAACTGGGACCAGGAAAGTGGTGTTCTGAGTATTGTTTTCCCGGTCAGAAGCCTTTGTCAGTGTCAGGTCGGCCCTTGTACGACAGGGGCAGGCTGCCGGCTGGATTTCCACGAATATCAAGATGCCGCCCAGGGACAAGCTGCCACCTGTGCCAACTCGGGCTGCTTTGAGAGTGCCCACGGAGCTCTGCAAACTGAGACCAGAAACGTGGGGTGGTGGGTTTTGTTTTCCCGGGCAGAAGCCTTTGTCAGTACCAGATAGGCCCTTGGCCCTTTGGGGCGGCTGCTCGCTGGATTTCCGCGAATATCAAGATGCCGCCCAGGGACAAGCTGCCACCTGTGCCAATTCGGGCTGCTTTGAGTGTGCCCATGGAGTTCTGCAATCTGAGACCAGGCACGTGGTGTGGTGAGCTTAGTTTACCTGGGCAGAAGCCTTTGTCAGTACCAGGTAGGCCTTCGCCCTTCGGGGCCAGCTGCCTGCTGGGTTTTTGCGAATCTGAAGATGCTGCCCAGGGACAAGCTGCCACCTGTGCCAACTCGCGCTGCCTTGAGAGTGCCCATGGAGCTCTGCAAACTGAGACCATTAACGTGGGTTGGTCTGTTTTGTTTCCCTGGGCAGAAGCATTTGTCAGTACCAGGTAGGCCCTTGGCACTTATGGGCCGCCTGCCGGCTGGATTTCCGCCAATATCAAGATGCCGCCCAGGGGCAAGCTGCCACCTGTGCCAACTCGGGCTGCTTTAAGAGTGCCCACGGAGCTCTGCAAACTGAGACCCGGAACGTGGGGTGGTGGGTTTTTTTTTCCTGGGCAGAAGCCTTTGTCAGTACCAGGTAGGCTCTCAGTCCTTAGGGGCCGTCGGCCTGCCGGATTTCGACGAATATCAAGATGCCGCCCAGGGACAAGCTGCCACCTGTGGCAACTCACGCTGATTTTAGAGTACCCATGGAGCTCTGCAAACTGAGACCATGAACGTGTGTTGGCGAATTTTGTTTCCCTGGGCAGAAGCCTTTGTCTGTTCCAGGTAGGCCCACGGCCCTTAGGGGCCGTCTGCCTGCTGGATTTCCGGCAATACCAAGATGCCGCCCAGGGACAAGCTGCCACCTGTGCTAACTCGGTCTGCTTTGAGAGTGCCCATGGAGCTCTGCAAACTGAGATGTGGAACGTGGGGTGGTGGGTTTTGTTTCCCTGGGCAGAAGCCTTTGTCAGTACCAGGAGGGCCCTTGTTCATCAGGGGCAGGCTGTCAGCTCAATTTCCACGAATATCAAGATGCTGCCCAGGGACAAGCTGCCACCTGTGCCAACTCGCGCTGCTTTGAGGGTGCCCACGGAGCTCTGCAAACTGAGACCAGGAACGTAGGATTGTGGGTTTTGTTTTCCCGGGCAGAAGCCTCTCTCAGTGCCAGGTAGGCCCTTGTTCCTTAGGGGCAGGCTGGCAGGAAGATTTCCACGAATATCAAGATGCTGCCCAGGGACAAGCTGCCACCTGTGCCAACTCACGCTGCTTTGAGAGTGCCCATGGTGCTCTGCAAACTGAGACCAGAAACGTGGGGTGCTGGGTTTTGTTTTCCAGGGCAGAAGCCTTTGTCAGTACCAAGTAGGCCCTTGTTCCTTAGGGACAGACTGGAAGCAAGATTTCCCCGAATATCAAAATGCTGCCCAGGGATATTCTGCCACCTGTGCCAACTCGGGCTGCTTTGAGAGTGCCCACGGAGTTCTTCAAACTGAGACCAGGAACGTGGGTTTGTCGGTGTTGTTTTCCCGGGCAGAAACATTTGCAGGACCAGGTAGGCCCTCGGCCCTTTGGGGGAGGCTGGCACCAGGATTTCCACGAAAATCAAGTTTCCGCCCAGGGACAAGCTGCCACCTTTGCCAACTCACGCTGCTTTGAGAGTGCCCACGGAGCTCTGCAAACTGTGACCAGGACCGTGGGGTGCTGAGTTTTGTTTTCCCGGGCAGAAGTATTTGTCAGTACTAGGTAGGCCCACGGTCTTTCAGGGCCGTCAGCCTGCTGAATTTCCACGAATATCAGGATGCTGCCCACGGAGGAGCTGCCACCTGTGCCAACTCGGGCTGCTTTGAGAGTGCCCATGGTGCTCTGCAAACTGAGACCAGAAACGTGGGGTGCTGGGTTTTGTTTTCCAGGGCAGAAGCCTTTGTCAGTACCAGGAGGGTCCTTGTTCCTTATGGGCAGTCTGCCTGCTGGATTTCCACGAATATCAAGATGCTGCCCAGGGACAAGCTGCCACCTGTGCCAACTCGGGCTGCTTTGAGAGTGCCCATGGAGCTCTGCAAACTGGGACCAGGAAAGTGGTGTTCTGAGTATTGTTTTCCCGGTCAGAAGCCTTTGTCAGTGTCAGGTCGGCCCTTGTACGACAGGGGCAGGCTGCCGGCTGGATTTCCACGAATATCAAGATGCCGCCCAGGGACAAGCTGCCACCTGTGCCAACTCGGGCTGGTTTGAGAGTGCCCATGGAGCTCTGCAAACTGAGACCTGGAACGTGGGGTGGTGGGTTTTGTTTCCCCGGGCAGAAGCCTTTGTCAGTACCAGGTCAGGCCTTGGCCCTTGGGGGCCGGCTGCCTGCAGGATTTCCACAAATATCAAGATGCCGCCCAGGGACAAGCTGCCACCTGTGCCAACTCGGGCTGCTTTGAGAGTGCCCACGGAGCTCTGCAAACTGAGACCAGAAACGTGGGGTGCTGGGTTTTGTTTTCCCGGGCAGAAGCCTTTGTCAGTACCAGGTCGGCCCTTGGCCCTTGGGGGCCGGCTGCCTGCAGGATTTCCACAAATATCAAGATGCCGCCCAGGGACAAGCTGCCACCTGTGCCAACTCGGGCTGCTTTGAGAGTGCCCACGGTGCTCTGCAAACTGAGATGTGGAACGTGGGGTGGTGGATTTTGTTTTCCCGGGCAGAAGCCTTTGTCAGTACCAGGAAGGCCCTTGTTCCTCAGGGGCAGGCTGCCGGCTGGATTTCCACGAATATCAATATGCTGCCCAGGGACAAGCTGCCACTTGTGCCAACTCGCGCTGCTTTGAGGGTGCCCACGGAGCTCTTCAAACTGAGAGAAAGTATGTGGGGTTATGGGTTTTGTTTTCCCGGGCAGAAGCCTTTGTCAGTACGAAGTAGGCCCTCAGCCCTTAGAGGCAGTCTGCCTGCTGGATTTCCACGAATATCAAGATGCCACCCAGGGACAAGCTGCCACCTGTGCCAACTTGGGCTGCTTTGAGAGTGCCCATGGAGCTCTGCAAAGTTAGACCAGGAACTTGCCTTGGTGAGTTTTGTTTCCCCGGGCAGAAGCATTTGCTGTACCAGGCAGGCTCTCGGAACTTCAGGGCCGTCTGCCTGCTGGATTTCCACGAATATCAAGATGCTGCCCAGGGACAAGCTGCCACTTGGGCCAACTCGCGCTGCTTTGGGGGTGCCCACGGAGCTCTGCAAACTGAGACCATAACCTAGGGTTGTGGGTTTTGTTTTCTCGGGCAGAAGCCTCTCTCAGTATCAGGTAGGCCCTTGTTCCTTAGGGGCAGGCTGCCGGCTCAATTTCCACGAATATCAAGATGCTGCCCAGGGACCAGCTGCCACTTGGGCCAACTCGTGCTGCTATGAGGGTGCCCACGGAGCTCTGCAAACTGAGACCAGGAACGTAGGACTGTGGGTTTTGTTTTCCCGGGCAGAAGCCTCTCTCAGTACCAGGTATGCCCTTGTTCCTTAGGTGCAGGCTGGCAGCAAGCTTTCCACGAATATCAAGATGCTGCCCAGGGATATTCTGCCACCTGTGCCAACTCGGGCTGCTTGGAGACTGCCCACGGAGCTCTGCAAACTGAGACCATGAACCTGGGGTGCTGAGTTTTGTTTCTCCGGGCAGAAGCATTTGCAGTGCCAGGTAGGCCCTCGGTCCTTAAGGGCAGGCAGCCTGCTGGATTTCCACGAATATCAAGATGCTGCCCAGGGACAAGCTGCCACCTGTGCCAACTCACGCTGCTTTGTGAGTGCCCATGGTGCTCTGCAAACTGAGACCAGAAACGTGGGGTGCTGGGTTTTGTTTTCCAGGGCAGAAGCCTTTGTCAGTACCAAGTAGGCCCTTGTTCCTTAGGGACAGCCTGGAAGCAAGATTTCCCCGAATATCAAAATGCTGCCCAGGGATATTCTGCCACCTGTGCCAACTCGGGCTGCTTTGAGAGTGCCCACGGAGTTCTTCAAACTGAGACCAGGAACGTGGGTTTGTCGGTGTTGTTTTCCCGGGCAGAAACATTTGCAGGACCAGGTAGGCCCTCGGCCCTTTGGGGGAGGCTGGCACCAGGATTTCCACGAAAATCAAGTTTCCGCCCAGGGACAAGCTGCCACCTTTGCCAACTCACGCTGCTTTGAGAGTGCCCACGGAGCTCTGCAAACTGTGACCAGGACCGTGGGGTGCTGAGTTTTGTTTTCCCGGGCAGAAGTATTTGTCAGTACTAGGTAGGCCCACGGTCTTTCAGGGCCGTCAGCCTGCTGAATTTCCACGAATATCAAGATGCTGCCCAGGGACAAGCTGCCACCTGTGCCAACTCGGGCTGCTTTGAGAGTGCCCATGGAGCTCTGCAAACTGGGACCAGGAAAGTGGTGTTCTGAGTATTGTTTTCCCGGTCAGAAGCCTTTGTCAGTGTCAGGTCGGCCCTTGTTCCACAGGGGCAGGCTGCCGGCTGGATTTCCACGAATATCAAGATGCCGCCCAGGGACAAGCTGCCACCTGTGCCAACTCGGGCTGGTTTGAGAGTGCCCATGGAGCTCTGCAAACTGAGACCTGGAACGTGGGGTGGTGGGTTTTGTTTCCCCGGGCAGGAGCCTTTGTCAGTACCAGGTCAGGCCTTGGCCCTTGGGGGCCGGCTGCCTGCAGGATTTCCACAAATATCAAGATGCCGCCCAGGGACAAGCTGCCACCTGTGCCAACTCGGGCTGCTTTGAGAGTGCCCACGGAGCTCTGCAAACTGAGACCAGAAACGTGGGGTGCTGGGTTTTGTTTTCCCGGGCAGAAGCCTTTGTCAGTACCAGGTCGGCCTTTGGCCCTTGGGGGCCGGCTGCCTGCAGGATTTCCACAAATATCAAGATGCCGCCCAGGGACAAGCTGCCACCTGTGCCAACTCGGGCTGCTTTGAGAGTGCCCACGGTGCTCTGCAAACTGAGATGTGGAACGTGGGGTGGTGGATTTTGTTTTCCCGGGCAGAAGCCTTTGTCAGTACCAGGAAGGCCCTTGTTCCTCAGGGGCAGGCTGCCGGCTGGATTTCCACGAATATCAATATGCTGTCCAGGGACAAGCTGCCACTTGTGCCAACTCGCGCTGCTTTGAGGGTGCCCACGGAGCTCTGCAAACTGAGACCAGGAAGGTAGGGTTGTGGGTTTTGTTTTCCCGGGCAGAAGCCTTTGTCAGTACCAGGTAGGCCCTTGTTCCTTAGGGGCAGGCTGCCTGCAGGATTTCCACGAATATCAAGATGCCGCCCAGGGACAAGCTGCCACCTGTGCCAACTCGTGCTGCTTTGAGAGTGCCCATGGAGCTCTGCAAACTGAGACCATGAACCTGGGGTACTGAGTTTTGTTTCTCCGGGCAGAAGCATTTGAAGTGCCAGGTACGCCCTCGGTCCTTAAGGGCAGGCAGCCTGCTGGATTTCCACGAATATCAAGATGCTGCCCAGGGACAAGCTGCCACCTGTGCCAACTCACGCTGCTTTGAGAGTGCCCATGGTGCTCTGCAAACTGAGACCAGAAACGTGGTGTTCTGAGTTTTGTTTTCCCGGGCAGAAGCCTTTGTCAGTACCAGGTCGGCCCTTGGCCCTTGGGGGCCAGCTGCCTGCAGGATTTCCACGAATATCAAAATGCTGCCCAGGGACAAGCTGCCACTTGTGCCAACTTGGGCTGCTTTGAGAGTGCCCACGGAGCTCTTCAAACTGAGAGAAAGTATGTGGGGTTATGGGTTTTGTTTTCCCGGGCAGAAGCCTTTGTCAGTACGAAGTAGGCCCTCAGCCCTTAGAGGCAGTCTGCCTGCTGGATTTCCACGAATATCAAGATGCCACCCAGGGACAAGCTGCCACCTGTGCCAACTCGGGCTGCTTTGAGAGTGCCCATGGAGCTCTGCAAAGTTAGACCAGGAACTTGCCTTGGTGAGTTTTGTTTCCCCGGGCAGAAGCATTTGCAGTACCAGGCAGGCTCTCGGAACTTCAGGGCCGTCTGCCTGCTGGATTTCCACGAATATCAAGATGCTGCCCAGGGACAAGCTGCCACTTGGGCCAACTCACGCTGCTTTGGGGGTGCCCACGGAGCTCTGCAAACTGAGACCATAACCTAGGGTTGTGGGTTTTGTTTTCTCGGGCAGAAGCCTCTCTCAGTACCAGGTAGGCCCTTGTTCCTTAGGGGCAGGCTGCCTGCTGGATTTCCACGAATATCAAGATGCTGCCCAGGGACAAGCTGCCACCTGTGCCAGCTCGGGCTGCTTTGAGGGTGCCCACGGAGCTCTGCAAACTGAGACAGGGTACATGGGGTTATGGGTTATGTTTCCCCGGGCAGAAGCCCTTGTAAGTACCAGGTAGGCCCTCGGCCCTTAGGGGCAGGCTGGCAGCAAGACTTCCACGAATATCAAGATGCCGCCCAGGGACAAGCTGCCACCTGTGCCAACTCACGCTGCTTTGAGAGTGCCCACGGATCTCTTCAAACTGAGCCAAAGTATGTGGGGTTTCGGGTTTTTTTTTCCCGGGCAGAACCCTTTGTCTGTACCAAGTAGGACCTCGGCCCTTAGAGGCAGTCTGCCTGCTGGATTTCCACGCATATCTAGATGCCGCCCAGGAACAAGCTGCCACCTGTGCCAACTTGGGCTGCTTTGAGAGTACCCATGGTGCTCTACAAACAGAAACCAGGAGCGTGGGATGGTGAGTTTTTTTTTTTCCTCGGCAGAAGCCTTTGTCAGTACCAGGTAGGCCCTCGGCCCTTCATGGCTGGCTGCCTGCTGGATTTCCACGAATATCAAGATGCCGCCCAGGGATATTCTGCCACCTGTGCCAACTCGGGCTGCTTTGAGAGTGCCCATGGAGCTCTGCAAACTGAGACCGGGACCGTGGGGTTCTGAGTTTTGTTTTCCCGGCAGAAGCCTTTGTCAGTACCAGGTAGGCCTTCGGCCCTATGGGTCCGGTTGCAGGCTGGATTTCCCCGAATAACAAGATGCCGCCCAGGGACAAGCTGCCACCTGTGCCAACTCGGGCTGCTTTGAGAGTGCCCACGGAGCTCTGCAAACTGTGGCCTGGAACGTCGGGTAGTGTGTCTTGTTTTGCTGGGTAGAAGACTATCTCTGTACTAGGTCGGCCCTCCACCCTTAGCGGCCGGCTCCCCGCTGGATTTGCCCGAATATCACGGTGCCGTCCCGGGTCAAGCTGCCACCTGTGCCAACTCGGGCTGCTTTGAGAGTGCCCATGGAGCTCTACAAACTGAGACCAGCAACGTGGGATGGTGAGCTTTGTTTTTCTGGGAAGAAGCCTTTGTCAGTACCAGGTAGGCCCTCGGCCCTAAGGGGCCTGTTGCCTCCTGGATATCCACAAATATCAAGATGCCTCTCAGGGACAAGCTGCCACCTGTGCTAGCTCTGGCTGCTTTGAGAGTGCCCACGGAACTCTGCAAACTGAGACTAAGACCTTGGGGTGGTGGGTTTTTTTCTCCTTGGGCAGTATAATGCACAATACCTAGGTGTCCCTAAGCACGTTGATGCTTGGTGCCTGCTCGATTTCTGTATTAATCAGGATGCCATCCAATTAAAGGCTGATAGCTGTGCCAACGTTGGGTGCTTGCACAGTGCCCACAGAGCTCTGCAAACTGAGACCTAGACGGTGAGGTGTTGAGGTTTTTTTCCTGGGCTGTTGCCCGCACAGTACTTTTGTGGCCATTTGGGGCCTGAGACCAGGAAGGTGAGGTGGTGAGTTTGGTTTCCCTGGGAAAAAGCTCACCACATTTTTTGGATGGGCCTTGCGTGCAGGCCCCGGTTGGCTGCTGTAATGCCGCATTGATCAAGATCTAGCTCACGTACAACCTGCCACCTGTGCCACCTCAGGCTGCTCTCACAGTGCCTGTGGATACAACGCTCTGTTTGACTCTTAGAGGTCTAATTACAAGCTGTGTTTGATAAATTATGAGTGTGGTAAATGAATGTGTTCTAGGAGTGTGAGATCCTTGAAATAGTATAATTTTTGATTTTCTTATGGTTGGAAGATCGTTTTACAAGCATAATGGGAATACTCCTTTTTTTAGGTACTTTTTCTTCTAGAAAGTATACCATAAGTGTTTTCTAATATTAAATGACAGAGCAGCCCGTTGATCCTTTACTGGAAATTTTTCCTATTTTTCAAAAATAACAGAAAAAAGCTCTTGCAAAAATAAGGGGAAAAAATTGCTTTAAAAAGTATTTCATTACAGCTTTTAAAGGCAATTAAAGTGCACCCATTGCTGATGGGAAGCCGATAACTGGTTAAACATGTATTCACTTGTTATGTCTCTCTAAAGAAATACTCTAACATCAAGCAATTAATCCCTTCCATCATAGTTTTAACCTCTTTCCTAGTTTAAATGTCAATGAAAAACATCATGAAGAACTCCATATGTATCTCTCCGATTCATCTTACATACAAAGCAACTATTTTTCCACCGGTTTGCTTGATGGTCTGCTTACTGCATTCAGCATTTTTTGGCATGCTTTTTTGCTTCTTTCTGCTGTCAATACTGGCCAATACATGCCATCTGCCAATGGTAGGATTTCTCTCACCTAAGCATATGGATTGAATCTTTAAGATCACTTTCGATAAAATGGATAAAAAAGGAGTTGTTTGATTCCACCTAACATTGAGTCTCTTGGTAAAGGTCACCTGGAGAAAAGTTTTTGCTTCTAGAATTCAACTCATGGATTGAAATATTTGAGAAGACTGATAGGCACTGGAGCATGGAGACACCTTCAGCCTCTGTGGATACAAAGCCCAGATTAAAATGATCAATTCTCTCAACTTGATGGACTGTACTGAGCAGAATTCTGACTAGAATCTCTTTCACACATAGAACACCCTGTTCAAGACACATGGTAAGATGAAGCTCACCTCCGGTTCCCTGCAGGTATTTGTATTTCTAATGAGTCTTTGGGATGCCTAGGTGATTTTCAGATGTCTAAAGATGAGACAAAGCCCACGACTTTCTCAAGACCTGGAACCATCTCCCTAGAAGCTGCAAAACACACAATGCCTCACTTGTGTCAAATTTGCCAAAGCAAGGACTAGAGCAAGAACTGGATGCAAAATACTTACACAGAGATGATAGTTTTTAAGATATTCATCAGATATTCTTCACATGGGAAGAGTCTTTGAACTCTTCTGTGATAGAACCCCAAAACTACATGTTTTTTTTTTCATTGAGCACTCTTCTTGATGCAATTCTTCAACTTGGCATGGCTTAATTCAATAGCATCCAAGTCAGAGAAAAATTGATAAAGGCAGATAGGAAAGAAAATTAGAAATTCGTTACTCAGAGTGTGAGTAGGAAGACAGGGAGCCATTCAAAAGAATAAGGAAACAAAACAGGAGCAGTGAAAATGAGACACATCCTGCATCTTTCCGGCGGGGAAGATGGATTATTTAATTAGTGACAAAATTAGAAGAGCCTGAACATTTGCTGTCCCACAACAGGAACAGAAAAACCATTGGGCACGCACATAATAGCCAAAGAAACATAACAAAGAGAAGGAAATACAGAGAATAGGAAAAAGAAGTAAGACGCTTTTTTCAATCATTGAAATTCAGGTGGTGTATCATTCTAATACACTTTTTTATACAGTAAAAGAGTAGTTATATACAGTCGGGTAAATTGCAGCTATGTATCATTTTTAGACAGGAAATGTTTTCCAAGAAACATGTACCAGATTATATATACAAGTTCCTGACTGCCAAAGAAGAAAGTACAAAACAGCAAACACTTGGGTAAAGTCCCAGGAACCAGAGATCAAGATCTACACCGATATAAGGAGAGCGGTGAGTTTTTCAAGAAGCAAAAGCGAATGCAGCTGACTGTGCTTGTGGATGAAAAGCTGTGGGATTTTTTGCAATTCCATTAAGAGCGCACAAAAGCGCGGTGCTCGGCTGCCTCATGCTTCGCATGCTGCGAGATGCACAGAAATTAAGATGAGCAAGGTTCTTCAGCTTTGCCCTTTTTCAGCAGCTGCGCCACACCGATGGACTGGAATATCTCTCGAGATGTTTTCCTTTCTCAAGAATGTATTGTTGCTGTGTCTTGACCGCACAAGGATAAGTATGAAGAGATCATAGCCATCTCGAAATAAATTCGCCGCTTTATTAAAAAGATAAATGCTTCAACAATGCGCAGCCACGACAAAAATCAGGGCCAAGACTGGGAGACGTTTGCTGTGCTGGCACCCAATTTCTGTCGGCGAAAAGTCATGGAGAAGCTTTTGGCTTGGATGCAGACGACGAGAGAGGCAGAAGACGGAGGTACGGGGCTGTCCGGAGCGAAGTGCCGCTGGGCGGCGTCTTTCGCCCGAAGCACCACACGGGGACGCACCGAGACCATCACAAGCAGCAGTGCGCGAAGAAGCGGCTCTTTCGCCTTCGGTAGACGGAGAGCCGGCAGCTTGCAGGAGGTGAAGAAGCAAGCCGCACAACAGCAGCATTGTGGGCGCAGCTCTCTTACTGCTGCGGGATGGTGGATTGCCACTCGTATGCCTTTGAAAATCACGTTAGCATGCGAATGGAAGAAGTTTTTGGACAACTTTGCAGTGCATCTTGCTAGTGCTCCTGCAACGCTCCGTGGAAACTCTTGCGGGTCTCTTTGCGCTGCGAGATGCAAAGAACTGGGTGAACTCGTCAAACAAGATCGGTAGATGTTTGCAGTGCTGGCACACTTTCTCTCTCGGCGAGAAGTCATGGAGAAGCTTTTGGCTAGGATGCAGACGACGAGAGAGGCAGAAGACGGAGGTACGGAGCTGTCCGGAGCGAAGTGCCGCTCGCGGGCGTCTATCGCCCGAAGCAGCGCTCCGGAGCGCACCGCCACCGGCACAAGCAGCAGTGCGCGAAGTAGCGGCTCTTTCGCTTTCGCTAGACGGAGAGCCGGCAGCTTGCAGGAGGTGAAGAAGCAAGCCGCACAACAACAGCATTGTGTGCGCAGCTCTCCAACTGCTGCGGGATGGTGGATTGCTACTCGCATGCCTTTGAAAATCACGTTAGCATGCGAATGGAAGAAGTTTTTGGACAACTTTGCAATGCATCTTGCTAGTGCTCCTGCAACGCTCCGTGGAAACTCTTGCGGGTCTCTTTGCGCTGCGAGATGCAAAGAACTGGGTGAACTCGTCAAGCAAGATCGGTAGATGTTTGCAGTGCTGGCACACTTTCTTTCTCAGCGAGAAGTCATGGAGAAGCTTTTGGCTAGGATGCAGACGACGAGAGAGGCAGAAGACGGAGGTACGGAGCTGTCCGGAGCGAAGTGCCGCTCGCGGGCGTCTTTCGCCCGAAGCAGCGCTCCGGAGCGCACCGCCACCGGCACAAGCAGCAGTGCGCGAAGAAGCGGCTCTTTTGCCTTCGCTAGACGGAGAGCCGGCAGCTTACAGGAGGTGAAGAAGCAAGCCGCACAACACCAGCCCACTGCGGCTAGCTGGTTGCTAGATTTCCACGAATTTCAAGTTGCCGCCAAGGGACAGGCTGCCACCTGTGCCAAATCAGGCTGCTTGCAGAGTGCCTAAAGAGCTCTGCCAACTGAGACCAGGAACGTGGGCTGGTGAGTTTTGTATTCCGGGGCAGAAGCTGTGTCAGTATCAGGTAGGCCCTCAGTCCTTAGGGGCTGTCTGCCTGCTGGATTTCAGCCAATATCAGGATGCCGCCCAGGGACAAGCTGTCACCTGTGCCAACTCAGGCTGCTTTGAGAGTGCCCATGGAGCTCTGCAAACTGAGACCAGGAACGTGGCGTGGTGGGTTTTCTTTCCCCGGGCAGAAGCCTTTTTCAGTACCAGATAGGCCCTTGGCCCTTTGGGGCGGCTGCTCGCTGGATTTCCACGAATATCAAGTTGCCGCCCAGGCACAAACTGCCGCCTGTGCCAATTCGGGCTGCTTTGAGAGTGCCCATGGAGTTCTGCAATCTGAGACCAGGCACGTGGTGTGGTGAGCTTAGGTTACCTGAGCAGAAGCCTTTGTCAGTACCAGGTAGGCCTTCGCCCTTCGGGGCCAGCTGCCTGCTGGGTTTTTGCGAATCTGAAGATGCTGCCCAGGGACAAGCTGCCACCTGTGCCAACTTGCGCTGCCTTGAGAGTGCCCATGGAGCTCTGCAAACTGAGACCATTAACGTGGGTTGGTCGGTTTTGTTTCCCTGGGCAGAAGCATTTGTCAGTACCAGGTAGGCCCTTGGCACTTATGGGCCGGCTGCCGGCTGGATTTCCGCCAATATCAAGATGCCGCCCAGGGGCAAGCTGCCACCTGTGCCAACTCGGGCTGCTTTAAGAGTGCCCACAGAGCTCTGCAAACTGAGACCCGGAACGTGGGGTGGTGGGTTTTTTTTCCTGGGCAGAAGCCTTTGTCAGTACCAGGTAGGCTCTCAGTCCTTAGGGGCCGTCGGCCTGCCGGATTTCGACGAATATCAAGATGCCGCCCAGGGACAAGCTGCCACCTGTGGCAACTCACGCTGATTTTAGAGTACCCATGGAGCTCTGCAAACTGAGACCATGAACGTGTGTTGGCGAATTTTGTTTACCTGGGCAGAAGCCTTTGTCAGTACCAGGTAGGCCCTCGCCCTTCGGGGCCGGCTGCCTGCAGGATTTCCGCAAATATCAAGATGCCGCCCAGGGACAAGCTGCCACCTGTGCCAACTCGGGCTGCTTTGAGAGTGCCCATGGAGCTCTGCAAACTGAGACCAGGAACGTGGGTTGGTGAGTTCTGTTTTCCCGGGCAGAAGCCTTTGTCAGTACCAGGTAGGCCCACCGCCCTTTTGGGCTGTCTGGCTGCAGGATATCCGCGAATCTGAAGATGCCGCCCAGGGACAAGCTGCCACCTGTGCCAACTCGGGCTGCTTTGAGAGTGCCCATGGAGCTCTGAAAACTGAGATGGGGAACGTGGGGTGGTGAGTTTTGTTTTCCCGGGCAGAAGCCTTTGTCAGTACCAGGTAGGCCCTCGCCCTTCGGGGCCAGCTGCCCGCTGGGTTTTCGCGAATCTGAAATGCTGCCCACGGACAAGCTGGCACCTGTGCCAACTCGGGCTGCTTTGAGAGTGCCAATGGAGCTCTGCAAACTGAGACCAGGAACGTGCGTTGTCGAATTTTGTTTTTCAGGGACAGAAGCCTTTGTCAGTACCAGGTAGGAGGTCTGACCTTCGGGGCCGGGTGGCAGCGGGATTTC
Organism: Motacilla alba alba; assembly: GCF_015832195.1. Classification (NCBI taxonomy): domain Eukaryota; kingdom Metazoa; phylum Chordata; class Aves; order Passeriformes; family Motacillidae; genus Motacilla; species Motacilla alba. The sequence goes on along the minus strand of NW_024037233.1, from coordinate 58,176 downwards.
CACGTATCTAAAGATGCCGCCTAGGGACAAGCTGCCACCCGTGCCAACTCGCGCTGCTTTGAGAGTGCCCATGGAGCTCTGAAAACTGAGACCATTAACGTGGGTTGGTGGGTTTTATTTCCCCGGGCAGAAGCATTTGTCAGTACCAGGTAGGCCCTCGGCCTTTTTGGGCTGTCTGGCTGCAGGATATCCGCGAATTTGAAGATGCCACCCAGGGACAAGCTGCCACCTGTGCCAACTCGGGCTGCTTTGAGAGTGCCCATGGAGCTCTGCAAACTGAGACCAGGAAAATGGGTTGGTGAATTTTGTTTCCCTGGGCAGAAGCATTTGTCAGTACCAGGTAGGCCCACGGCCCTTCGAAGCCAGCTTCCTTCTGGATTTCCGGGAATCTGAAGATGCTGCCCATGGACAAGCTGCCACCCGTGCCTACTCAGGCAGCTTTGAGAGTGCCCATGGAGCTCTGCAAACTGAGACCTGTACGTGGGGTGCTGAGGTTTGTTTTCCCGGGCAGAAGCCTTTGTCAGTACCAGGTAGGCCCTCGCCCTTTTGGGCCGGCTGCCTGCTGGATTTCCGCGAATCTGAAGATGCCGCCCAGGGGCAAGCTGCCACCTGTGCCAACTCGGGCTGCTTTGGGAGTTCCCATGGAGCTCTGCAAATTGAGACCAGGACCGTGGGATGCTGAGTTTTCTTTCCCCGGGCAGAAGCATTTGTCAGTACCAGGTAGGCCCTTGTTCTTCAGGGGCAGGCGGCCTTTTGGATTTCCACGAATATCAAGATGCAGCCCAGGGACAAGCATCCACCTGTGCCAACTCAGGCTGCTTTGAGAGTGCCCATGGAGCTCTGCAAACTGAGACCAAGAATGTGGGATGTGAGGTTTTTCTCCGAGGCAGAAGCCTTTGTCAGTACCAGGTAGGCCCTCGCCCTTTTGGGCCGGCTGCCTGCTGGATTTCCGCGAATCTGAAGATGCCGCCCAGGGACGAGCTTCCACTTGTGCCAACTCGCGCTGCTTTGAGGGTGCCCACGGAGCTCTGCAAACTGAGACCAGGAACGTAGGGTTGTGGGTTTTGTTTTCCCGGGCAGAAGCCACTCTCAGTACCAGGTAGGCCCTTGTTCCTTAGGGGCAGGCTGGCAGCAAGATTTCCACGAATATCAAGATGCTGCCCAGGGACAAGCTGCCACCTGTGCCAACTCGGGCTGCTTTGAGAGTTCCCATGGAGCTCTGCAAACTGGGGACCATTAACGTGAGGTGCTGAGTTTTGTTTCTCTGGGCAGAAACATTTGCAGTGCCAGGTAGGCCCTTGGTCTTTGAGGGCAGGCAGCCTGCTGGATTTCCATGAATATCAAGATGCTACCAAAGGACAAGCTGCCACCTGTGCCAACTCGGGCTGGTTTGAGAGTGCCCATGGTGCTCTGCAAACTGAGACCAGAAACGTGGGGTGCTGGGTTTTGTTTTCCAGAGCAGAAGCCTTTGTCAGTACCAGGTAGGCCGTTGGCCCTTGGGGGCCAGCTGCCTGCAGGATTTCCACGAATATCAAGATGCCGCCCAGGGACAAGCTGCCACCTGTGCCAACTCGGGCTGCTTTGAGAGTGCCCATGGTGCTCTGCAAACTGAGACCAGAAACGTGGGGTGGTGGGTTTTGTTTCCCTGGGCAGAAGCCTTTCTCAGTACCAGGAGGGCCCTTGTTCCTCAGGGCAGGCTGCCGGCTCAATTTCCACGAATATCAAGATGCTGCCCAGGGACAAACTGCCACTTGTGCCAACTCGGGCTGCTTTGAGGGTGCCCACGGAGCTCTGCAAACTGAGACCAGGAACGTAGGGTTGTGGGTTTTGTTTTCCCGGGCAGAAGCCTCTCTCAGTACCAGGTAGGCCCTCCACACTTAGGGGCAGGCTGGCAGCAAGATTTCCACGAATATCAAGATGCTGCCCAGGGACAAGCTGCCACCTGTGCCAACTCGCGCTGCTTTGAGAGTGCCCACTGAGCTCTGCAAACTGTGGCCAGGACGGTGGGGTGCTCTGTTTTGTTTTCCCGGGCAGAAGCCTTTGTCAGTACTAGGTAGGCCCATGGTCTTAAAGGGCCGTCAGCCTGCTGAATTTCAATGAATATCAAGATGCTGCCCACGGAGGAACTTCCACCTGTGCCAACTCGGGCTGCTTTGAGAGTGCCCATGGCGCTCTGCAAACTGAGACCAGGAACGTGGGGTGGTGAGTTCTGTTTTCCGCGGCAGAAGCCTTTGTCAGTACCAGGTGGGCCCTTGTTCCACAGGGGCAGGCTGCCGGCTGGATTTCCACGAATATCAAGATGCCGCCCAGGGACAAGCTGCCACCTGTGCCAACTCGGGCTGCTTTGAGAGTGCCCATGGAGCTCTGCAAACTGAGACCAGGAACGTGGGGTCGTGGGTTTTGTTTTCCCGGGCAGAAGACTTTGTCTGTACCAGGTAGACCCTCGGCCCTTAGGGTCAGGCTGGCACCAGGATTTCCCCGAATATCAAGATGCCACCCAGGGACAAGCTGCCACGTGTGCCAACTCGCGCTGCTTTGAGAGTGCCCATGGAGCTCTGCAAACTGAGACCATGAACCTGGGTTGCTGAGTTTTGTTTCTCCGGGCAGAAGCATTTGAATTGCCAGGTACGCCCTCGGTCCTTAAGGGCAGGCAGCCTGCTGGATTTCCACGAATATCAAGATGCTGCCCAGGGACAAGCTGCCACCTGTGCCAACTCGGGCTGCTTTGAGAGTGCCCATGGTGCTCTGCAAACTGAGACCAGAAACGTGGGGTGCTGGGTTTTGTTTTCCCGGGCAGAAGCCTTTGTCAGTACCAGGTCGGCCCTTGACCCTTTGGGGCCAGCTCCCTGCAGGATTTCCACGAATATCAAGATGCCGCCCAGGGACAAGCGGCCACTTGTGCCAACTCGGGCTGCTTTGAGAGTGCCCACGGAGCTCTGCAAACTGAGAGAAAGTATGTGGGGTTATGGGTTTTGTTTTCCGGGGCAGAAGCCTTTGTCAGTACCAAGAAGCCCCTCAGCCCTTAGAGGCAGTCTGCCTGCTGGATTTCCCCGAATATCAAGATGCCGCCCAAGGACAAGCTGCCACCTGTGCCAACTCGGGCTGCTTTGAGAGTGCCCATGGAGCTCTGCGAAGTTCGACCAGGAACTTGCCTTGGTGAGTTTTGTTTCCCCGGGCAGAAGTATTTGCAGTAGAAGGCAGGCTCTCGGAACTTCAGGGCCGGCTGCCTCCTGGATTTCCACGAATATCAAGATGCTGCCCAGGGACAAGCTGCCACCTGTGCTAACTCGGGCTGCTTTGAGAGTGCCCATGGTGCTCTGCAAAATGAGACCAGAAACGTGGGGTTATGGGTTTTTTTTTCCCGGACAGAAGCCTTTGTCAGTACCAGGTCAGGCCTTGGCCCTTGGGGGCCGGCTGCCTGCAGGATTTCCACAAATATCAAGATGCCACCCAGGGACAAGCTGCCACCTGTGCCTACTCGGGCTGCTTTGAGAGTGCCCATGGAGCTCTGCAAAGTTAGACCAGGAACGTGGGGTGCTGAGTTTTGTTTCTCCGGGCAGAAGCATTTGCAGTGCCAGGTAGGCCCTCGGTCCTTAAGGACAGGCAGCCTGCTGGATTTCCACGAATATCAAGATGCTGCCCAGGGACAAGCTGCCACCTGTGCCAACTCGTGCTGCTTTGAGAGTGCCCACGGAGCTCTGCAAACTGAGACCAGAAACGTGGGGTGCTGGGTTTTGTTTTCCAGGGCAGAAGCCTTTGTCAGTACCAAGTAGGCCCTTGTTCCTTAGGGACAGCCTGACAGCAAGATTTCCCTGAATATCAAGATGCTGTCCAGGGATATTCTGCCACCTGTGCCAACTCGGGCTGCTTTGAGAGTGCCCACGGAGTTCTTCAAGCTGAGACCAGGAACGTGGGTTTGTGGGTTTTGTTTTCCCGGGCAGAAACATTTACAGGACCAGGTAGGCCCTCGGCCCTTTGGGGGAGACTGGCACCAGGATTTCCACGAAAATCTAGTTTCCGCCAAGGGACAAGCTGCCACCTGTGCCAACTCGGGCTTCTTTGAGAGTGCCCACGGAGCTCTGCAAACTGAGACCAGGAAGGTAGGGTTGTGGGTTTTGTTTTCCCGGGCAGAAGCCTCTCTCAGTACCAGGTAGGCCCTTGTTCCTTAGGGGCAGGCTGCCTGCAGGATTTCCACGAATATCAAGATGCTGCCCAGGGACAAGCTGCCACCTGTGCCAACTCGGGCTGCTTTGAGAGTGCCCACGGAGCTCTGCAAACTGTGGCCAGGACGGTGGGGTGCTGAGTTTTGTTTTCCCGGGCAGAAGCCTTTGTCAGTACTAGGTAGGCCCATGGTCTTTCAGGGCCGTCAGCCTGCTGAATTTCAATGAATATCAAGATGCTGCCCACGGAGGAGCTGCCACCTGTGCCAACTCGGGCTGCTTTGATAGTGCCCATGGAGCTCTGCAAACTGAGACCATGAACCTGGGGTGTTGAGTTTTGTTTCTCCGGGCAGAAGCATTTGAAGTGCCAGGTAGGCCCTCGGTCCTTAAGGGCAGGCAGCCTGCTGGATTTCCACGAATATCAAGATGCCTCCCAGGGACAAGCTGCCACCTGTGCCAACTCGCGCTGCTTTGAGGGTGCCCATGGTGCTCTGCAAACTGAGACCAGAAATGTGGTGTTCTGAGTTTTGTTTTCCAGGGCAGAAGCCTTTGTCAGTACCAAGTAGGCCCTTGTTCCTTAGGGACAGCCTGGCAGCAAGATTTCCCTGAATATCAAGATGCTGCCCAGGGATATTCTGCCACCTGTGCCAACTCGGGCTGCTTTGAGAGTGCCCATGGAGCTCTAAAAACTGAGACCAGGAAAGTGGTGTTCTGAGTTTTGTTTTCCCGGGCAGAAGCCTTTGTCAGTACCAGGTAGGCCGTTGGCCCTTGTGGGCCAGCTGCCTGCAGGATTTCCACGAATATCAAGATGCCGCCCAGGGACAAGCTGCCACCTGTGCCAACTCGGGCTGCTTTGAGAGTGCCCACAGAGCTCTTCAAACTGAGAGAAAGTATGTGGGGTTATGGGTTTTGTTTTCCAGGGCAGAAGCCTTTGTCAGTACCAAGTAGGCCCTCAGCCCTTAGAGGCAGTCTGCCTGCTGGATTTCCACGCATATCAAGATGCCACCCAGGGACAAGCTGCCACCTGTGCCAACTCGGGCTGCTTTGAGAGTGCCCATGGAGCTCTGCAAAGTGAGACCAGGAACTTGCCTTGGTGAGTTTTGTTTCCCCGGGCAGAAGCATTTGCAGTACCAGGTAGGCTCTCGTAATTCAGGGCGGCTGCCTCCTGGATTTCCACGAATATCAAGATGCCGCCCAGGGACAAGCTTCCACTTGTGCCAACTCGCGGTGCTTTGAGGGTGCCCACGGAGCTCTGCAAACTGAGACCAGGAACGTAGGGTTGTGGGTTTTGTTTTCCCGGGCAGAAGCCACTCTCAGTACCAGGTAGGCCCTTGTTCCTTAGGGGCAGGCTGGCAGCAAGATTTCCACGAATATCAAGATGCTGCCCAGGGACAAGCTGCCACCTGTGCCAACTCGGGCTGCTTTGAGAGTTCCCATGGAGCTCTGCAAACTGGGACCATTAACGTGAGGTGCTAAGTTTTGTTTCTCTGGGCAGAAGCATTTGCAGTGCCAGGTAGGCCCTCGGTCCTTAAGGGCAGGCAGCCTGCTGGATTTCCACGAATATCAAGATGCTGCCCAGGGACAAGCTGCCACCTGTGCCAACTCGGGCTGCTTTGAGAGTGCCCATGGTGCTCTGCAAACTGAGACCAGAAACGTGGGGTGCTGGGTTTTGTTTTCCAGGGCAGAAGCCTTTGTCAGTACCAAGTAGGCCCTTGTTCCTTAGGGACAGCCTGACAGCAAGATTTCCCTGAATATCAAGATGCTGCCCAGGGATATTCTGCCACCTGTGCCAACTCGGGCTGCTTTGAGGGTGCCCACGGAGCTCTGCAAACTGAGACCAGGAACGTAGGACTGTGGGTTCTGTTTTCCCGGGAAGAAGCCTCTCTCAGTACCAGGTAGGCCCTTGTTCCTTAGGGGCAGGCTGGCAGCAAGATTTCCACGAATATCAAGATGCTGCCCAGGGACAAGCTGCCACCTGTGCCAACTCGCGCTGCTTTGAGAGTGCCCACAGAGCTCTTCAAACTGAGAGAAAGTATGTGGGGTTATGGGTTTTGTTTTCCAGGGCAGAAGCCTTTGTCAGTACCAGGTAGGCCGTTGGCCCTTGGGGGCCAGCTGCCTGCAGGATTTCCTCGAATATCAAGATGCCGCCCAGGGACAAGCTGCCACCTGTGCCAACTCGGGCTGCTTTGAGAGTGCCCACAGAGCTCTTCAAACTGAGAGAAAGTATGTGGGGTTATGGGTTTTGTTTTCCAGGGCAGAAGCCTTTGTCAGTACGAAGTAGGCCCTCAGCCCTTAGAGGCAGTCTGCCTGCTGGATTTCCACGCATATCAAGATGCCACCCAGGGACAAGCTGCCACCTGTGCCAACTCGGGCTGCTTTGAGAGTGCCCATGGAGCTCTGCAAAGTGAGACCAGGAACTTGCCTTGGTGAGTTTTGTTTCCCCGGGCAGAAGCATTTGCAGTACCAGGTAGGCTCTCGTAATTCAGGGCGGCTGCCTCCTGGATTTCCACGAATATCAAGATGCCGCCCAGGGACCAGCTTCCACTTGTGCCAACTCGCGCTGCTTTGAGGGTGCCCACGGAGCTCTGCAAACTGAGACCAGGAACGTAGGGTTGTGGGTTTTGTTTTCCCGGGCAGAAGCCACTCTCAGTACCAGGTAGGCCCTTGTTCCTTAGGGGCAGGCTGGCAGCAAGATTTCCACGAATATCAAGATGCTGCCCAGGGACAAGCTGCCACCTGTGCCAACTCGGGCTGCTTTGAGAGTTCCCATGGAGCTCTGCAAACTGGGACCATTAACGTGAGGTGCTGAGTTTTGTTTCTCTGGGCAGAAACATTTGCAGTGCCAGGTAGGCCCTTGGTCTTTGAGGGCAGGCAGCCTGCTGGATTTCCATGAATATCAAGATGCTGCCAAAGGACAAGCTGCCACCTGTGCCAACTCGCGCTGCTTTGAGAGTGCCCATGGTGCTCTGCAAACTGAGACCAGAAACGTGGGGTGCTGGGTTTTGTTTTCCAGAGCAGAAGCCTTTGTCAGTACCAGGTAGGCCCTTGGCCCTTGGGGGCCGGCTGCCTGCAGGATTTCCACGAATATCAAGATGCCGCCCAGGGACAAGCTGCCACCTGTGCCAACTCGGGCTGCTTTGAGGGTGCCCACGGAGCTCTGCAAACTGAGATGTGGAACGTGGGGTTATGGGTTTTGTTTTCCCGGGCAGAAGCCTTTGTCAGTACCAGGAGGGCCCTTGTTCCTCAGGGGCAGGCTGCCGGCTCAATTTCCACGAATATCAAGATGCTGCCCAGGGACAAACTGCAACTTGTGCCAACTCGCGCTGCTTTGAGGGTGCCCACGGATCTCTGCAAACTGAGACCAGGAACGTAGGACTGTGGGTTTTGTTTTCCCGGGCAGAAGCCTCTCTCAGTACCAGGTAGGCCCTTGTTCCTTAGGGGCAGGCTGGCAGCAAGATTTCCACGAATATCAAGATGCTGCCCAGGGACAAGCTGCCACCTGTGCCAACTCGCGCTGCTTTGAGAGTGCCCACGGAGCTCTGCAAACTGTGGCCAGGACGGTGGGGTGCTGGGTTTTGTTTCCCCTGGCAGAAGCCTTTGTCTGTACTAGGTAGGCCCATGGTCTTTCAGGGCCGTCAGCCTGCTGAATTTCAATGAATATCAAGATGCTGCCCACGGAGGAGCTGCCACCTGTGCCAACTCGGGCTGCTTTGATAGTGCCCATGGCGCTCTGCAAACTGAGACCAGGAACGTGTGGTGGTGAGTTTTGTTTTCCCGGTCAGAAGCCTTTGTGAGTACCAGGTGGGCCCTTGTTCCACAGGGGCAGGCTGCCGGCTGGATTTCCACGAATATCAAGATGCCGCCCAGGGACAAGCTGCCACCTGTGCCAACTCGGGCTGCTTTGAGAGTGCCCATGGAGCTCTGCAAACTGAGACCAGGAACGTGGGGTCGTGGGTTTTGTTTTCCCGGGCAGAAGCCTTTGTCAGTACCAAGAAGCCCCTCAGCGCTTAGAGGCAGTCTGCCTGCTGGATTTCCCCGAATATCAAGATGCCGCCCAGGGACAAGCTGCCACCTGTGCCAACTCGGGCTGCTTTGAGAGTGCCCATGGAGCTCTGCGAAGTTAGACCAGGAACTTGCCTTGGTGAGTTTTGTTTCCCCGGGCAGAATTATTTGCAGTACAAGGCAGGCTCTCGGAACTTCAGGGCCGGCTGCCTCCTGGATTTCCACGAATATCAAGATGCTGCCCAGGGACAAGCTTCCACTTGTGCCAACTCGCGGTGCTTTGAGGGTGCCCACGGAGCTCTGCAAACTGAGACCAGAAACGTGGGGTGCTGGGTTTTGTTTTCCAGAGCAGAAGCCTTTGTCAGTACCAGGTAGGCCCTTGGCCCTTGGGGGCCGGCTGCCTGCAGGATTTCCACGAATATCAAGATGCCGCCCAGGGACAAGCTGCCACCTGTGCCAACTCGGGCTGCTTTGAGGGTGCCCACGGAGCTCTGCAAACTGAGATGTGGAACGTGGGGTTATGGGTTTTGTTTTCCCGGGCAGAAGCCTTTGTCAGTACCAGGAGGGCCCTTGTTCCTCAGGGGCAGTCTGCCGGCTGGATTTCCACGAATATCAAGATGCTGCCCAGGGACAAGCTGCCACTTGTGCCAACTCGCGCTGCTTTGGGGGTGCCCACGGAGCTCTGCAAACTGAGACCAGGAACGTAGGGTTGTGGGTTTTGTTTTCCCGGGCAGAAGCCTTTTTCAGTGCCAGGTAGGCCCTTGTTCCTTAGGGGCAGGCTGGCAGCAAGATTTCCACGAATATCAAGATGCTGCCCAGGGACAAGCTGCCACCTGTGCCAACTCGGGCTGCTTTGAGAGTGCCCATGGAGCTCTGCAAACTGAGACCATGAACCTGGGTTGCTGAGTTTTGTTTCCCCGGGCAGAAGCCTTTGTCAGTCCCATGTAGGCCCTCGGTCCTTAAGGGCAGGCAGCCTTCTGGAATTCCACGAATATCAAGATGCTGCCCAGGGACAAGCTGCCACCTGTGCTAACTCGGGCTGCTTTGAGAGTGCCCATGATGCTCTGCAAACTGAGACCAGAAACGTGGGGTTATGGGTTTTGTTTTCCCGGGCAGAAGCCTTTGTCAGTACCAGGTCAGGCCTTGGCCCTTGGGGGCCAGCTGCCTGCAGGATTTCCACGAATATCAAGATGCTGCCCAGGGACAAGCTGCCACCTGTGCCAACTCGGGCTGCTTTGAGAGTGCCCACGGAGTTCTTCAAGCTGAGACCATGAACCTGGGTTTGTGGGTTTTGTTTTCCCGGGCAGAAACATTTACAGGACCAGGTAGGCCCTCGGCCCTTTGGGGGAGACTGGCACCAGGATTTCCACGAAAATCTAGTTTCCGCCAAGGGACAAGCTGCCACCTGTGCCAAATCGGGCTTCTTTGAGAGTGCCCATGGAGCTCTAAAAACTGAGACCAGGAAAGTGGTGTTCTGAGTTTTGTTTTCCCGGGCAGAAGCCTTTGTCAGTACCAGGTAGGCCGTTGGCCCTTGGGGGCCAGCTGCCTGCAGGATTTCCACGAATATCAAGATGCCGCCCAGGGACAAGCTGCCACCTGTGCCAACTCGGGCTGCTTTGAGAGTGCCCACAGAGCTCTTCAAACTGAGAGAAAGTATGTGGGGTTATGGGTTTTGTTTTCCAGGGCAGAAGCCTTTGTCAGTACCAAGTAGGCCCTCAGCCCTTAGAGGCAGTCTGCCTGCTGGATTTCCACGCATATCAAGATGCCACCCAGGGACAAGCTGCCACCTGTGCCTACTCGGGCTGCTTTGAGAGTGCCCATGGAGCTCTGCAAACTGAGACCAGGAACTTGCCTTGGTGAGTTTTGTTTCCCCGGGCAGAAGCATTTGCAGTACCAGGTAGGCTCTCGTAATTCAGGGCGGCTGCCTCCTGGATTTCCACGAATATCAAGATGCCGCCCAGGGACAAGCTTCCACTTGTGCCAACTCGCGCTGCTTTGAGGGTGCCCACGGAGCTCTGCAAACTGAGACCAGGAACGTAGGGTTGTGGGTTTTGTTTTCCCGGGCAGAAGCCACTCTCAGTACAAGGTAGGCCCTTGTTCCTTAGGGGCAGGCTGGCAGCAAGATTTCCACGAATTTCAAGATGCTGCCCAGGGACAAGCTGCCACCTGTGCCAACTCGCGCTGCTTTGAGAGTGCCCACGGAGCTCTGCAAACTGTGGCCAGGACGGTGGGGTGCTGAGTTTTGTTTCTCTGGGCAGAAACATTTGCAGTGCCAGGTAGGCTCTTGGTCTTTGAGGGCAGGCAGCCTGCTGGATTTCCACGAATATCAAGATGCTGCCAAAGGACAAGCTGCCACCTGTGCCAACTCACGCTGCTTTGAGAGTGCCCATGGTGCTCTGCAAACTGAGACCAGAAACGTGGGGTGCTGGGTTTTGTTTTCCAGAGCAGAAGCCTTTGTCAGTACCAGGTAGGCCCTTGGCCCTTGGGGGCCGGCTGCCTGCAGGATTTCCACGAATATCAAGATGCCGCCCAGGGACAAACTGCCACCTGTGCCAACTCGGGCTGCTTTGAGAGTGCCCATTGTGCTCTGCAAACTGAGACCAGAAACGTGGGGTGGTGGGTTTTGTTTTCCGGGGCAGAAGCCTTTGTCAGTACCAGGAGGGCCCTTGTTCCTCAGGGGCAGGCTGCCGGCTCAATTTCCACGAATATCAAGATGCTGCCCAGGGACAAACTGCAACTTGTGCCAACTCGCGCTGCTTTGAGGGTGCCCACGGAGCTCTGCAAACTGAGACCAGGAACGTAGGACTGTGGGTTTTGTTTTCCCGGGCAGAAGCCTCTCTCAGTACCAGGTAGGCCCTTGTTCCTTAGGGGCAGTCTGGCAGCAAGATTTCCACGAATATCAAGATGCTGCCCAGGGACAAGCTGCCACCTGTGCCAACTCGCGCTGCTTTGAGAGTGCCCACGGAGCTCTGCAAACTGTGGCCAGGACGGTGGGGTGCTGAGTTTTGTTTTCCCGGGCAGAAGCCTTTGTCAGTACTAGGTAGGCCCATGGTCTTTCAGGGCCGTCAGCCTGCTGAATTTCAATGAATATCAAGATGCTGCCCACGGAGGAGCTGCCACCTGTGCCAACTCGGGCTGCTTTGATAGTGCCCATGGCGCTCTGCAAACTGAGACCAGGAACGTGTGGTGGTGAGTTTTGTTTTCCCGGTCAGAAGCCTTTGTGAGTACCAGGTGGGCCCTTGTTCCACAGGGGCAGGCTGCCGGCTGGATTTCCACGAATATCAAGATGCCGCCCAGGGACAAGCTGCCACCTGTGCCAACTCGGGCTGCTTTGAGAGTGCCCATGGAGCTCTGCAAACTGAGACCAGGAACGTGGGGTCGTGGGTTTTGTTTTCCCGGGCAGAAGCCTTTGTCAGTACCAAGAAGCCCCTCAGCGCTTAGAGGCAGTCTGCCTGCTGGATTTCCCCGAATATCAAGATGCCGCCCAGGGACAAGCTGCCACCTGTGCCAACTCGGGCTGCTTTGAGAGTGCCCATGGAGCTCTGCGAAGTTAGACCAGGAACTTGCCTTGGTGAGTTTTGTTTCCCCGGGCAGAATTATTTGCAGTACAAGGCAGGCTCTCGGAACTTCAGGGCCGGCTGCCTCCTGGATTTCCACGAATATCAAGATGCTGCCCAGGGACAAGCTTCCACTTGTGCCAACTCGCGGTGCTTTGAGGGTGCCCACGGAGCTCTGCAAACTGAGACCAGGAACGTAGGGTTGTGGGTTTTGTTTTCCCGGGCAGAAGCCTCTCTCAGTACCAGGTAGGCCCTTGTTCCTTAGGGGCAGGCTGGCAGGAAGATTTCCACGAATATCAAGATGCTGCCCAGGGACAAGCTGCCACCTGTGCCAACTCGGGCTGCTTTGAGAGTTCCCATGGAGCTCTGCAAACTGGGACCATTAACGTGAGGTGCTGAGTTTTGTTTCTCTGGGCAGAAACATTTGCAGTGCCAGGTAGGCCCTTGGTCTTTAAGGGCAGGCAGCCTGCTGGATTTCCATGAATACCAAGATGCTGCCAAAGGACAAGCTGCCACCTGTGCCAACTCGCGCTGCTTTGAGAGTGCCCATGGTGCTCTGCCAACTGAGACCAGAAACGTGGGGTGCTGGGTTTTGTTTTCCGGGGCAGAAGCCTTTGTCAGTACCAGGAGGGCCCTTGTTCCTCAGGGGCAGGCTGCCGGCTCAATTTCCACGAATATCAAGATGCTGCCCAGGGACAAACTGCAACTTGTGCCAACTCGCGCTGCTTTGAGGGTGCCCACGGAGCTCTGCAAACTGAGACCAGGAACGTAGGACTGTGGGTTTTGTTTTCCCGGGCAGAAGCCTCTCTCAGTACCAGGTAGGCCCTTGTTCCTTAGGGGCAGGCTGGCAGCAAGATTTCCACGAATATCAAGATGCTGCCCAGGGACAAGCTGCCACCTGTGCCAACTCGCGCTGCTTTGAGAGTGCCCACGGAGCTCTGCAAACTGTGGCCAGGACGGTGGGGTGCTGGGTTTTGTTTCCCCTGGCAGAAGCCTTTGTCAGTACTAGGTAGGCCCATGGTCTTTCAGGGCCGTCAGCCTTCTGAATTTCAATGAATATCAAGATGCTGCCCACGGAGGAGCTGCCACCTGTGCCAACTCGGGCTGCTTTGATAGTGCCCATGGCGCTCTGCAAACTGAGACCAGGAACGTGTGGTGGTGAGTTTTGTTTTCCCGGTCAGAAGCCTTTGTGAGTACCAGGTGGGCCCTTGTTCCACAGGGGCAGGCTGCCGGCTGGATTTCCACGAATATCAAGATGCCGCCCAGGGACAAGCTGCCACCTGTGCCAACTCGGGCTGCTTTGAGAGTGCCCATGGAGCTCTGCAAACTGAGACCAGGAACGTGGGGTCGTGGGTTTTGTTTTCCCGGGCAGAAGCCTTTGTCAGTACCAAGAAGCCCCTCAGCGCTTAGAGGCAGTCTGCCTGCTGGATTTCCCCGAATATCAAGATGCCGCCCAGGGACAAGCTGCCACCTGTGCCAACTCGGGCTGCTTTGAGAGTGCCCATGGAGCTCTGCGAAGTTAGACCAGGAACTTGCCTTGGTGAGTTTTGTTTCCCCGGGCAGAATTATTTGCAGTACAAGGCAGGCTCTCGGAACTTCAGGGCCGGCTGCCTCCTGGATTTCCACGAATATCAAGATGCTGCCCAGGGACAAGCTTCCACTTGTGCCAACTCGCGGTGCTTTGAGGGTGCCCACGGAGCTCTGCAAACTGAGACCAGAAACGTGGGGTGCTGGGTTTTGTTTTCCAGAGCAGAAGCCTTTGTCAGTACCAGGTAGGCCCTTGGCCCTTGGGGGCCGGCTGCCTGCAGGATTTCCACGAATATCAAGATGCCGCCCAGGGACAAGCTGCCACCTGTGCCAACTCGGGCTGCTTTGAGGGTGCCCACGGAGCTCTGCAAACTGAGATGTGGAACGTGGGGTTATGGGTTTTGTTTTCCCGGGCAGAAGCCTTTGTCAGTACCAGGAGGGCCCTTGTTCCTCAGGGGCAGTCTGCCGGCTGGATTTCCACGAATATCAAGATGCTGCCCAGGGACAAGCTGCCACTTGTGCCAACTCGGGCTGCTTTGGGGGTGCCCACGGAGCTCTGCAAAGTGAGACCAGGAACGTAGGGTTGTGGGTTTTGTTTTCCCGGGCAGAAGCCTTTGTCAGTGCCAGGTAGGCCCTTGTTCCTTAGGGGCAGGCTGGCAGCAAGATTTCCACGAATATCAAGATGCTGCCCAGGGACAAGCTGCCACCTGTGCCAACTCGGGCTGCTTTGAGAGTGCCCATGGAGCTCTGCAAACTGAGACCATGAACCTGGGGTGCTGAGTTTTGTTTCCCCGGGCAGAAGCCTTTGTCAGTCCCAGGTAGGCCCTCGGTCCTTAAGGGCAGGCAGCCTTCTGGAATTCCACGAATATCAAGATGCTGCCAAGGGACAAGCTGCCACCTGTGCTAACTCGGGCTGCTTTGAGAGTGCCCATGATGCTCTGCAAACTGAGACCAGAAACGTGGGGTTATGGGTTTTGTTTTCCCGGGCAGAAGCCTTTGTCAGTACCAGGTCAGGCCTTGGCCCTTGGGGGCCAGCTGCCTGCAGGATTTCCACGAATATCAAGATGCTGCCCAGGGACAAGCTGCCACCTGTGCCAACTCGGGCTGCTTTGAGAGTGCCCACGGAGTTCTTCAAGCTGAGACCATGAACCTGGGTTTGTGGGTTTTGTTTTCCCGGGCAGAAACATTTACAGGACCAGGTAGGCCCTCGGCCCTTTGGGGGGACTGGCACCAGGATTTCCACGAAAATCTAGTTTCCGCCAAGGGACAAGCTGCCACCTGTGCCAACTCGGGCTTCTTTGAGAGTGCCCATGGAGCTCTAAAAACTGAGACCAGGAAAGTGGTGTTCTGAGTTTTGTTTTCCCGGGCAGAAGCCTTTGTCAGTACCAGGTAGGCCGTTGGCCCTTGGGGGCCAGCTGCCTGCAGGATTTCCACGAATATCAAGATGCCGCCCAGGGACAAGCTGCCACCTGTGCCAACTCGGGCTGCTTTGAGAGTGCCCACAGAGCTCTTCAAACTGAGAGAAAGTATGTGGGGTTATGGGTTTTGTTTTCCAGGGCAGAAGCCTTTGTCAGTACCAAGTAGGCCCTCAGCCCTTAGAGGCAGTCTGCCTGCTGGATTTCCACGCATATCAAGATGCCACCCAGGGACAAGCTGCCACCTGTGCCTACTCGGGCTGCTTTGAGAGTGCCCATGGAGCTCTGCAAAGTGAGACCAGGAACTTGCCTTGGTGAGTTTTGTTTCCCCGGGCAGAAGCATTTGCAGTACCAGGTAGGCTCTCGTAATTCAGGGCGGCTGCCTCCTGGATTTCCACGAATATCAAGATGCCGCCCAGGGACAAGCTTCCACTTTTGCCAACTCGCGCTGCTTTGAGGGTGCCCACGGAGCTCTGCAAACTGAGACCAGGAACGTAGGGTTGTGGGTTTTGTTTTCCCGGGCAGAAGCCACTCTCAGTACCAGGTAGGCCCTTGTTCCTTAGGGGCAGGCTGGCAGCAAGATTTCCACGAATTTCAAGATGCTGCCCAGGGACAAGCTGCCACCTGTGCCAACTCGCGCTGCTTTGAGAGTGCCCACGGAGCTCTGCAAACTGTGGCCAGGACGGTGGGGTGCTGAGTTTTGTTTCTCTGGGCAGAAACATTTGCAGTGCCAGGTAGGCCCTTGGTCTTTGAGGGCAGGCAGCCTGCTGGATTTCCATGAATTCCAAGATGCTGCCAAAGGACAAGCTGCCACCTGTGCCAACTCGCGCTGCTTTGAGAGTGCCCATGGAGCTCTGCAAACTGGGACCATTAACGTGAGGTGCTGAGTTTTTTTTCTCTGGGCAGAAACATTTGCAGTGCCAGGTAGGCCCTTGGTCTTTGAGGGCAGGCAGCCTGCTGGATTTCCATGAATTCCAAGATGCTGCCAAAGGACAAGCTGCCACCTGTGCCAACTCGCGCTGCTTTGAGAGTGCCCATGGTGCTCTGCCAACTGAGACCAGAAACGTGGGGTGCTGGGTTTTGTTTTCCAGAGCAGAAGCCTTTGTCAGTACCAGGTAGGCCCTTGGCCCTTGGGGGCCGGCTGCCTGCAGGATTTCCACGAATATCAAGATGCCGCCCAGGGACAAACTGCCACCTGTGCCAACTCGGGCTGCTTTGAGAGTGCCCATTGTGCTCTGCAAACTGAGACCAGAAACGTGGGGTGGTGGGTTTTGTTTTCCGGGGCAGAAGCCTTTGTCAGTACCAGGAGGGCCCTTGTTCCTCAGGGGCAGGCTGCCGGCTCAATTTCCACGAATATCAAGATGCTGCCCAGGGACAAACTGCAACTTGTGCCAACTCGCGCTGCTTTGAGGGTGCCCACGGAGCTCTGCAAACTGAGACCAGGAACGTAGGACTGTGGGTTTTGTTTTCCCGGGCAGAAGCCTCTCTCAGTACCAGGTAGGCCCTTGTTCCTTAGGGGCAGGCTGGCAGCAAGCTTTCCACGAATATCAAGATGCTGCCCAGGGACAAGCTGCCACCTGTGCCAACTCGCGCTGCTTTGAGAGTGCCCACGGAGCTCTGCAAACTGTGGCCAGGACGGTGGGGTGCTGGGTTTTGTTTCCCCTGGCAGAAGCCTTTGTCAGTACTAGGTAGGCCCATGGTCTTTCAGGGCCGTCAGCCTTCTGAATTTCAATGAATATCAAGATGCTGCCCACGGAGGAGCTGCCACCTGTGCCAACTCGGGCTGCTTTGATAGTGCCCATGGCGCTCTGCAAACTGAGACCAGGAACGTGTGGTGGTGAGTTTTGTTTTCCCGGTCAGATGCCTTTGTGAGTACCAGGTGGGCCCTTGTTCCACAGGGGCAGGCTGCCGGCTGGATTTCCACGAATATCAAGATGCCGCCCAGGGACAAGCTGCCACCTGTGCCAACTCGGGCTGCTTTGAGAGTGCCCATGGAGCTCTGCAAACTGAGACCAGGAACGTGGGGTCGTGGGTTTTGTTTTCCCGGGCAGAAGCCTTTGTCAGTACCAAGAAGCCCCTCAGCGCTTAGAGGCAGTCTGCCTGCTGGATTTCCCCGAATATCAAGATGCCGCCCAGGGACAAGCTGCCACCTGTGCCAACTCGGGCTGCTTTGAGAGTGCCCATGGAGCTCTGCGAAGTTAGACCAGGAACTTGCCTTGGTGAGTTTTGTTTCCCCGGGCAGAATTATTTGCAGTACAAGGCAGGCTCTCGGAACTTCAGGGCCGGCTGCCTCCTGGATTTCCACGAATATCAAGATGCTGCCCAGGGACAAGCTTCCACTTGTGCCAACTCGCGGTGCTTTGAGGGTGCCCACGGAGCTCTGCAAACTGAGACCAGAAACGTGGGGTGCTGGGTTTTGTTTTCCAGAGCAGAAGCCTTTGTCAGTACCAGGTAGGCCCTTGGCCCTTGGGGGCCGGCTGCCTGCAGGATTTCCACGAATATCAAGATGCCGCCCAGGGACAAGCTGCCA
Organism: Motacilla alba alba; assembly: GCF_015832195.1. Classification (NCBI taxonomy): domain Eukaryota; kingdom Metazoa; phylum Chordata; class Aves; order Passeriformes; family Motacillidae; genus Motacilla; species Motacilla alba. The sequence continues at coordinate 40,985 of NW_024037233.1, read as the reverse complement.
CCTGTGCCAACTCGGGCTGCTTTGAGGGTGCCCACGGTGCTCTGCAAACTGAGATGTGGAACGTGGGGTTATGGGTTTTGTTTTCCCGGGCAGAAGCCTTTGTCAGTACCAGGAGGGCCCTTGTTCCTCAGGGGCAGTCTGCCGGCTGGATTTCCACGAATATCAAGATGCTGCCCAGGGACAAGCTGCCACTTGTGCCAACTCGGGCTGCTTTGGTGGTGCCCACGGAGCTCTGCAAACTGAGACCAGGAACGTAGGGTTGTGGGTTTTGTTTTCCCGGGCAGAAGCCTTTGTCAGTGCCAGGTAGGCCCTTGTTCCTTAGGGGCAGGCTGGCAGCAAGATTTCCACGAATATCAAGATGCTGCCCAGGGACAAGCTGCCACCTGTGCCAATTCGGGCTGCTTTGAGAGTGCCCATGGAGCTCTGCAAACTGAGACCATGAACCTGGGGTGCTGAGTTTTGTTTCCCCGGGCAGAAGCCTTTGTCAGTCCCAGGTAGGCCCTCGGTCCTTAAGGGCAGGCAGCCTTCTGGAATTCCACGAATATCAAGATGCTGCCAAGGGACAAGCTGCCACCTGTGCTAACTCGGGCTGCTTTGAGAGTGCCCATGATGCTCTGCAAACTGAGACCAGAAACGTGGGGTTATGGGTTTTGTTTTCCCGGGCAGAAGCCTTTGTCAGTACCAGGTCAGGCCTTGGCCCTTGGGGGCCAGCTGCCTGCAGGATTTCCACGAATATCAAGATGCTGCCCAGGGACAAGCTGCCACCTGTGCCAACTCGGGCTGCTTTGAGAGTGCCCACGGAGTTCTTCAAGCTGAGACCATGAACCTGGGTTTGTGGGTTTTGTTTTCCCGGGCAGAAACATTTACAGGACCAGGTAGGCCCTCGGCCCTTTGGGGGGACTGGCACCAGGATTTCCACGAAAATCTAGTTTCCGCCAAGGGACAAGCTGCCACCTGTGCCAACTCGGGCTTCTTTGAGAGTGCCCATGGAGCTCTAAAAACTGAGACCAGGAAAGTGGTGTTCTGAGTTTTGTTTTCCCGGGCAGAAGCCTTTGTCAGTACCAGGTAGGCCGTTGGCCCTTGGGGGCCAGCTGCCTGCAGGATTTCCACGAATATCAAGATGCCGCCCAGGGACAAGCTGCCACCTGTGCCAACTCGGGCTGCTTTGAGAGTGCCCACAGAGCTCTTCAAACTGAGAGAAAGTATGTGGGGTTATGGGTTTTGTTTTCCAGGGCAGAAGCCTTTGTCAGTACCAAGTAGGCCCTCAGCCCTTAGAGGCAGTCTGCCTGCTGGATTTCCACGCATATCAAGATGCCACCCAGGGACAAGCTGCCACCTGTGCCTACTCGGGCTGCTTTGAGAGTGCCCATGGAGCTCTGCAAAGTGAGACCAGGAACTTGCCTTGGTGAGTTTTGTTTCCCCGGGCAGAAGCATTTGCAGTACCAGGTAGGCTCTCGTAATTCAGGGCGGCTGCCTCCTGGATTTCCACGAATATCAAGATGCCGCCCAGGGACAAGCTTCCACTTTTGCCAACTCGCGCTGCTTTGAGGGTGCCCACGGAGCTCTGCAAACTGAGACCAGGAACGTAGGGTTGTGGGTTTTGTTTTCCCGGGCAGAAGCCACTCTCAGTACCAGGTAGGCCCTTGTTCCTTAGGGGCAGGCTGGCAGCAAGATTTCCACGAATTTCAAGATGCTGCCCAGGGACAAGCTGCCACCTGTGCCAACTCGCGCTGCTTTGAGAGTGCCCACGGAGCTCTGCAAACTGTGGCCAGGACGGTGGGGTGCTGAGTTTTGTTTCTCTGGGCAGAAACATTTGCAGTGCCAGGTAGGCCCTTGGTCTTTGAGGGCAGGCAGCCTGCTGGATTTCCATGAATTCCAAGATGCTGCCAAAGGACAAGCTGCCACCTGTGCCAACTCGCGCTGCTTTGAGAGTGCCCATGGAGCTCTGCAAACTGGGACCATTAACGTGAGGTGCTGAGTTTTTTTTCTCTGGGCAGAAACATTTGCAGTGCCAGGTAGGCCCTTGGTCTTTGAGGGCAGGCAGCCTGCTGGATTTCCATGAATTCCAAGATGCTGCCAAAGGACAAGCTGCCACCTGTGCCAACTCGCGCTGCTTTGAGAGTGCCCATGGTGCTCTGCCAACTGAGACCAGAAACGTGGGGTGCTGGGTTTTGTTTTCCAGAGCAGAAGCCTTTGTCAGTACCAGGTAGGCCCTTGGCCCTTGGGGGCCGGCTGCCTGCAGGATTTCCACGAATATCAAGATGCCGCCCAGGGACAAACTGCCACCTGTGCCAACTCGGGCTGCTTTGAGAGTGCCCATTGTGCTCTGCAAACTGAGACCAGAAACGTGGGGTGGTGGGTTTTGTTTTCCGGGGCAGAAGCCTTTGTCAGTACCAGGAGGGCCCTTGTTCCTCAGGGGCAGGCTGCCGGCTCAATTTCCACGAATATCAAGATGCTGCCCAGGGACAAACTGCAACTTGTGCCAACTCGCGCTGCTTTGAGGGTGCCCACGGAGCTCTGCAAACTGAGACCAGGAACGTAGGACTGTGGGTTTTGTTTTCCCGGGCAGAAGCCTCTCTCAGTACCAGGTAGGCCCTTGTTCCTTAGGGGCAGGCTGGCAGCAAGCTTTCCACGAATATCAAGATGCTGCCCAGGGACAAGCTGCCACCTGTGCCAACTCGCGCTGCTTTGAGAGTGCCCACGGAGCTCTGCAAACTGTGGCCAGGACGGTGGGGTGCTGGGTTTTGTTTCCCCTGGCAGAAGCCTTTGTCAGTACTAGGTAGGCCCATGGTCTTTCAGGGCCGTCAGCCTTCTGAATTTCAATGAATATCAAGATGCTGCCCACGGAGGAGCTGCCACCTGTGCCAACTCGGGCTGCTTTGATAGTGCCCATGGCGCTCTGCAAACTGAGACCAGGAACGTGTGGTGGTGAGTTTTGTTTTCCCGGTCAGATGCCTTTGTGAGTACCAGGTGGGCCCTTGTTCCACAGGGGCAGGCTGCCGGCTGGATTTCCACGAATATCAAGATGCCGCCCAGGGACAAGCTGCCACCTGTGCCAACTCGGGCTGCTTTGAGAGTGCCCATGGAGCTCTGCAAACTGAGACCAGGAACGTGGGGTCGTGGGTTTTGTTTTCCCGGGCAGAAGCCTTTGTCAGTACCAAGAAGCCCCTCAGCGCTTAGAGGCAGTCTGCCTGCTGGATTTCCCCGAATATCAAGATGCCGCCCAGGGACAAGCTGCCACCTGTGCCAACTCGGGCTGCTTTGAGAGTGCCCATGGAGCTCTGCGAAGTTAGACCAGGAACTTGCCTTGGTGAGTTTTGTTTCCCCGGGCAGAATTATTTGCAGTACAAGGCAGGCTCTCGGAACTTCAGGGCCGGCTGCCTCCTGGATTTCCACGAATATCAAGATGCTGCCCAGGGACAAGCTTCCACTTGTGCCAACTCGCGGTGCTTTGAGGGTGCCCACGGAGCTCTGCAAACTGAGACCAGAAACGTGGGGTGCTGGGTTTTGTTTTCCAGAGCAGAAGCCTTTGTCAGTACCAGGTAGGCCCTTGGCCCTTGGGGGCCGGCTGCCTGCAGGATTTCCACGAATATCAAGATGCCGCCCAGGGACAAGCTGCCACCTGTGCCAACTCGGGCTGCTTTGAGGGTGCCCACGGTGCTCTGCAAACTGAGATGTGGAACGTGGGGTTATGGGTTTTGTTTTCCCGGGCAGAAGCCTTTGTCAGTACCAGGAGGGCCCTTGTTCCTCAGGGGCAGTCTGCCGGCTGGATTTCCACGAATATCAAGATGCTGCCCAGGGACAAGCTGCCACTTGTGCCAACTCGGGCTGCTTTGGTGGTGCCCACGGAGCTCTGCAAACTGAGACCAGGAACGTAGGGTTGTGGGTTTTGTTTTCCCGGGCAGAAGCCTTTGTCAGTGCCAGGTAGGCCCTTGTTCCTTAGGGGCAGGCTGGCAGCAAGATTTCCACGAATATCAAGATGCTGCCCAGGGACAAGCTGCCACCTGTGCCAATTCGGGCTGCTTTGAGAGTGCCCATGGAGCTCTGCAAACTGAGACCATGAACCTGGGGTGCTGAGTTTTGTTTCCCCGGGCAGAAGCCTTTGTCAGTCCCAGGTAGGCCCTCGGTCCTTAAGGGCAGGCAGCCTTCTGGAATTCCACGAATATCAAGATGCTGCCAAGGGACAAGCTGCCACCTGTGCTAACTCGGGCTGCTTTGAGAGTGCCCATGATGCTCTGCAAACTGAGACCAGAAACGTGGGGTTATGGGTTTTGTTTTCCCGGGCAGAAGCCTTTGTCAGTACCAGGTCAGGCCTTGGCCCTTGGGGGCCAGCTGCCTGCAGGATTTCCACGAATATCAAGATGCTGCCCAGGGACAAGCTGCCACCTGTGCCAACTCGGGCTGCTTTGAGAGTGCCCACGGAGTTCTTCAAGCTGAGACCATGAACCTGGGTTTGTGGGTTTTGTTTTCCCGGGCAGAAACATTTACAGGACCAGGTAGGCCCTCGGCCCTTTGGGGGGACTGGCACCAGGATTTCCACGAAAATCTAGTTTCCGCCAAGGGACAAGCTGCCACCTGTGCCAACTCGGGCTTCTTTGAGAGTGCCCATGGAGCTCTAAAAACTGAGACCAGGAAAGTGGTGTTCTGAGTTTTGTTTTCCCGGGCAGAAGCCTTTGTCAGTACCAGGTAGGCCGTTGGCCCTTGGGGGCCAGCTGCCTGCAGGATTTCCACGAATATCAAGATGCCGCCCAGGGACAAGCTGCCACCTGTGCCAACTCGGGCTGCTTTGAGAGTGCCCACAGAGCTCTTCAAACTGAGAGAAAGTATGTGGGGTTATGGGTTTTGTTTTCCAGGGCAGAAGCCTTTGTCAGTACCAAGTAGGCCCTCAGCCCTTAGAGGCAGTCTGCCTGCTGGATTTCCACGCATATCAAGATGCCACCCAGGGACAAGCTGCCACCTGTGCCTACTCGGGCTGCTTTGAGAGTGCCCATGGAGCTCTGCAAAGTGAGACCAGGAACTTGCCTTGGTGAGTTTTGTTTCCCCGGGCAGAAGCATTTGCAGTACCAGGTAGGCTCTCGTAATTCAGGGCGGCTGCCTCCTGGATTTCCACGAATATCAAGATGCCGCCCAGGGACAAGCTTCCACTTTTGCCAACTCGCGCTGCTTTGAGGGTGCCCACGGAGCTCTGCAAACTGAGACCAGGAACGTAGGGTTGTGGGTTTTGTTTTCCCGGGCAGAAGCCACTCTCAGTACCAGGTAGGCCCTTGTTCCTTAGGGGCAGGCTGGCAGCAAGATTTCCACGAATTTCAAGATGCTGCCCAGGGACAAGCTGCCACCTGTGCCAACTCGCGCTGCTTTGAGAGTGCCCACGGAGCTCTGCAAACTGTGGCCAGGACGGTGGGGTGCTGAGTTTTGTTTCTCTGGGCAGAAACATTTGCAGTGCCAGGTAGGCCCTTGGTCTTTGAGGGCAGGCAGCCTGCTGGATTTCCATGAATTCCAAGATGCTGCCAAAGGACAAGCTGCCACCTGTGCCAACTCGCGCTGCTTTGAGAGTGCCCATGGAGCTCTGCAAACTGGGACCATTAACGTGAGGTGCTGAGTTTTTTTTCTCTGGGCAGAAACATTTGCAGTGCCAGGTAGGCCCTTGGTCTTTGAGGGCAGGCAGCCTGCTGGATTTCCATGAATTCCAAGATGCTGCCAAAGGACAAGCTGCCACCTGTGCCAACTCGCGCTGCTTTGAGAGTGCCCATGGTGCTCTGCCAACTGAGACCAGAAACGTGGGGTGCTGGGTTTTGTTTTCCAGAGCAGAAGCCTTTGTCAGTACCAGGTAGGCCCTTGGCCCTTGGGGGCCGGCTGCCTGCAGGATTTCCACGAATATCAAGATGCCGCCCAGGGACAAACTGCCACCTGTGCCAACTCGGGCTGCTTTGAGAGTGCCCATTGTGCTCTGCAAACTGAGACCAGAAACGTGGGGTGGTGGGTTTTGTTTTCCGGGGCAGAAGCCTTTGTCAGTACCAGGAGGGCCCTTGTTCCTCAGGGGCAGGCTGCCGGCTCAATTTCCACGAATATCAAGATGCTGCCCAGGGACAAACTGCAACTTGTGCCAACTCGCGCTGCTTTGAGGGTGCCCACGGAGCTCTGCAAACTGAGACCAGGAACGTAGGACTGTGGGTTTTGTTTTCCCGGGCAGAAGCCTCTCTCAGTACCAGGTAGGCCCTTGTTCCTTAGGGGCAGGCTGGCAGCAAGCTTTCCACGAATATCAAGATGCTGCCCAGGGACAAGCTGCCACCTGTGCCAACTCGCGCTGCTTTGAGAGTGCCCACGGAGCTCTGCAAACTGTGGCCAGGACGGTGGGGTGCTGGGTTTTGTTTCCCCTGGCAGAAGCCTTTGTCAGTACTAGGTAGGCCCATGGTCTTTCAGGGCCGTCAGCCTTCTGAATTTCAATGAATATCAAGATGCTGCCCACGGAGGAGCTGCCACCTGTGCCAACTCGGGCTGCTTTGATAGTGCCCATGGCGCTCTGCAAACTGAGACCAGGAACGTGTGGTGGTGAGTTTTGTTTTCCCGGTCAGATGCCTTTGTGAGTACCAGGTGGGCCCTTGTTCCACAGGGGCAGGCTGCCGGCTGGATTTCCACGAATATCAAGATGCCGCCCAGGGACAAGCTGCCACCTGTGCCAACTCGGGCTGCTTTGAGAGTGCCCATGGAGCTCTGCAAACTGAGACCAGGAACGTGGGGTCGTGGGTTTTGTTTTCCCGGGCAGAAGCCTTTGTCAGTACCAAGAAGCCCCTCAGCGCTTAGAGGCAGTCTGCCTGCTGGATTTCCCCGAATATCAAGATGCCGCCCAGGGACAAGCTGCCACCTGTGCCAACTCGGGCTGCTTTGAGAGTGCCCATGGAGCTCTGCGAAGTTAGACCAGGAACTTGCCTTGGTGAGTTTTGTTTCCCCGGGCAGAATTATTTGCAGTACAAGGCAGGCTCTCGGAACTTCAGGGCCGGCTGCCTCCTGGATTTCCACGAATATCAAGATGCTGCCCAGGGACAAGCTTCCACTTGTGCCAACTCGCGGTGCTTTGAGGGTGCCCACGGAGCTCTGCAAACTGAGACCAGAAACGTGGGGTGCTGGGTTTTGTTTTCCAGAGCAGAAGCCTTTGTCAGTACCAGGTAGGCCCTTGGCCCTTGGGGGCCGGCTGCCTGCAGGATTTCCACGAATATCAAGATGCCGCCCAGGGACAAGCTGCCACCTGTGCCAACTCGGGCTGCTTTGAGGGTGCCCACGGTGCTCTGCAAACTGAGATGTGGAACGTGGGGTTATGGGTTTTGTTTTCCCGGGCAGAAGCCTTTGTCAGTACCAGGAGGGCCCTTGTTCCTCAGGGGCAGTCTGCCGGCTGGATTTCCACGAATATCAAGATGCTGCCCAGGGACAAGCTGCCACTTGTGCCAACTCGGGCTGCTTTGGGGGTGCCCACGGAGCTCTGCAAACTGAGACCAGGAACGTAGGGTTGTGGGTTTTGTTTTCCCGGGCAGAAGCCTTTGTCAGTGCCAGGTAGGCCCTTGTTCCTTAGGGGCAGGCTGGCAGCAAGATTTCCACGAATATCAAGATGCTGCCCAGGGACAAGCTGCCACCTGTGCCAACTCGGGCTGCTTTGAGAGTGCCCATGGAGCTCTGCAAACTGAGACCATGAACCTGGGGTGCTGAGTTTTGTTTCCCCGGGCAGAAGCCTTTGTCAGTCCCATGTAGGCCCTCGGTCCTTAAGGGCAGGCAGCCTTCTGGAATTCCACGAATATCAAGATGCTGCCCAGGGACAAGCTGCCACCTGTGCTAACTCGGGCTGCTTTGAGAGTGCCCATGATGCTCTGCAAACTGAGACCAGAAACGTGGGGTTATGGGTTTTGTTTTCCCGGGCAGAAGCCTTTGTCAGTACCAGGTCAGGCCTTGGCCCTTGGGGGCCAGCTGCCTGCAGGATTTCCACGAATATCAAGATGCTGCCCAGGGACAAGCTGCCACCTGTGCCAACTCGGGCTGCTTTGAGAGTGCCCATGGAGTTCTTCAAGCTGAGACCATGAACCTGGGTTTGTGGGTTTTGTTTTCCCGGGCAGAAACATTTACAGGACCAGGTAGGCCCTCGGCCCTTTGGGGGAGACTGGCACCAGGATTTCCACGAAAATCTAGTTTCCGCCAAGGGACAAGCTGCCACCTGTGCCAACTCGGGCTTCTTTGAGAGTGCCCATGGAGCTCTAAAAACTGAGACCAGGAAAGTGGTGTTCTGAGTTTTGTTTTCCCGGGCAGAAGCCTTTGTCAGTACCAGGTAGGCCGTTGGCCCTTGGGGGCCAGCTGCCTGCAGGATTTCCACGAATATCAAGATGCCGCCCAGGGACAAGCTGCCACCTGTGCCAACTCGGGCTGCTTTGAGAGTTCCCACAGAGCTCTTCAAACTGAGAGAAAGTATGTGGGGTTATGGGTTTTGTTTTCCAGGGCAGAAGCCTTTGTCAGTACCAAGTAGGCCCTCAGCCCTTAGAGGCAGTCTGCCTGCTGGATTTCCACGCATATCAAGATGCCACCCAGGGACAAGCTGCCACCTGTGCCTACTCGGGCTGCTTTGAGAGTGCCCATGGAGCTCTGCAAAGTGAGACCAGGAACTTGCCTTGGTGAGTTTTGTTTCCCCGGGCAGAAGCATTTGCAGTACCAGGTAGGCTCTCGTAATTCAGGGCGGCTGCCTCCTGGATTTCCACGAATATCAAGATGCCGCCCAGGGACAAGCTTCCACTTGTGCCAACTCGCGCTGCTTTGAGGGTGCCCACGGAGCTCTGCAAACTGAGACCAGGAACGTAGGGTTGTGGGTTTTGTTTTCCCGGGCAGAAGCCACTCTCAGTACCAGGTAGGCCCTTGTTCCTTAGGGGCAGGCTGGCAGGAAGATTTCCACGAATATCAAGATGCTGCCCAGGGACAAGCTGCCACCTGTGCCAACTCGGGCTGCTTTGAGAGTGCCCACGGAGCTCTGCAAACTGTGGCCAGGACGGTGGGGTGCTGAGTTTTGTTTCTCTGGGCAGAAACATTTGCAGTGCCAGGTAGGCCCTTGGTCTTTGAGGGCAGGCAGCCTGCTGGATTTCCATGAATATCAAGATGCTGCCAAAGGACAAGCTGCCACCTGTGCCAACTCACGCTGCTTTGAGAGTGCCCATGGTGCTCTGCAAACTGAGACCAGAAACGTGGGGTGCTGGGTTTTGTTTTCCAGAGCAGAAGCCTTTGTCAGTACCAGGTAGGCCCTTGGCCCTTGGGGGCCGGCTGCCTGCAGGATTTCCACGAATATCAAGATGCCGCCCAGGGACAAACTGCCACCTGTGCCAACTCGGGCTGCTTTGAGAGTGCCCATTGTGCTCTGCAAACTGAGACCAGAAACGTGGGGTGGTGGGTTTTGTTTTCCGGGGCAGAAGCCTTTGTCAGTACCAGGAGGGCCCTTGTTCCTCAGGGGCAGGCTGCCGGCTCAATTTCCACGAATATCAAGATGCTGCCCAGGGACAAACTGCAACTTGTGCCAACTCGCGCTGCTTTGAGAGTGCCCACGGAGCTCTGCAAACTGAGACCAGGAACGTAGGACTGTGGGTTTTGTTTTCCCGGGCAGAAGCCTCTCTCAGTACCAGGTAGGCCCTTGTTCCTTAGGGGCAGGCTGGCAGCAAGATTTCCACGAATATCAAGATGCTGCCCAGGGACAAGCTGCCACCTGTGCCAACTCGCGCTGCTTTGAGAGTGCCCATGGAGCTCTGCAAACTGTGGCCAGGACGGTGGGGTGCTGAGTTTTGTTTTCCCGGGCAGAAGCCTTTGTCAGTACTAGGTAGGCCCATGGTCTTTCAGGGCCGTCAGCCTGCTGAATTTCAATGAATATCAAGATGCTGCCCACGGAGGAGCTGCCACCTGTGCCAACTCGGGCTGCTTTGATAGTGCCCATGGCGCTCTGCAAACTGAGACCAGGAACGTGTGGTGGTGAGTTTTGTTTTCCCGGTCAGAAGCCTTTGTGAGTACCAGGTGGGCCCTTGTTCCACAGGGGCAGGCTGCCGGCTGGATTTCCACGAATATCAAGATGCCGCCCAGGGACAAGCTGCCACCTGTGCCAACTCGGGCTGCTTTGAGAGTGCCCATGGAGCTCTGCAAACTGAGACCAGGAACGTGGGGTCGTGGGTTTTGTTTTCCCGGGCAGAAGCCTTTGTCAGTACCAAGAAGCCCCTCAGCGCTTAGAGGCAGTCTGCCTGCTGGATTTCCCCGAATATCAAGATGCCGCCCAGGGACAAGCTGCCACCTGTGCCAACTCGGGCTGCTTTGAGAGTGCCCATGGAGCTCTGCGAAGTTAGACCAGGAACTTGCCTTGGTGAGTTTTGTTTCCCCGGGCAGAATTATTTGCAGTACAAGGCAGGCTCTCGGAACTTCAGGGCCGGCTGCCTCCTGGATTTCCACGAATATCAAGATGCTGCCCAGGGACAAGCTTCCACTTGTGCCAACTCGCGCTGCTTTGAGGGTGCCCACGGAGCTCTGCAAACTGAGACCAGGAACGTAGGGTTGTGGGTTTTGTTTTCCCGGGCAGAAGCCTCTCTCAGTACCAGGTAGGCCCTTGTTCCTTAGGGGCAGGCTGGCAGCAAGATTTCCACGAATATCAAGATGCTGCCCAGGGACAAGCTGCCACCTGTGCCAACTCGGGCTGCTTTGAGAGTTCCCATGGAGCTCTGCAAACTGGGACCATTAACGTGAGGTGCTGAGTTTTGTTTCTCTGGGCAGAAACATTTGCAGTGCCAGGTAGGCCCTTGGTCTTTAAGGGCAGGCAGCCTGCTGGATTTCCATGAATACCAAGATGCTGCCAAAGGACAAGCTGCCACCTGTGCCAACTCGCGCTGCTTTGAGAGTGCCCATGGTGCTCTGCCAACTGAGACCAGAAACGTGGGGTGCTGGGTTTTGTTTTCCAGAGCAGAAGCCTTTGTCAGTACCAGGTAGGCCCTTGGCCCTTGGGGGCCGGCTGCCTGCAGGATTTCCACGAATATCAAAATGCCGCCCAGGGACAAACTGCCACCTGTGCCAACTCGGGCTGCTTTGAGAGTGCCCATTGTGCTCTGCAAACTGAGACCAGAAACGTGGGGTGGTGGGTTTTGTTTTCCGGGGCAGAAGCCTTTGTCAGTACCAGGAGGGCCCTTGTTCCTCAGGGGCAGGCTGCCGGCTCAATTTCCACGAATATCAAGATGCTGCCCAGGGACAAACTGCAACTTGTGCCAACTCGCGCTGCTTTGAGGGTGCCCACGGAGCTCTGCAAACTGAGACCAGGAACGTAGGACTGTGGGTTTTGTTTTCCCGGGCAGAAGCCTCTCTCAGTACCAGGTAGGCCCTTGTTCCTTAGGGGCAGGCTGGCAGCAAGCTTTCCACGAATATCAAGATGCTGCCCAGGGACAAGCTGCCACCTGTGCCAACTCGCGCTGCTTTGAGAGTGCCCACGGAGCTCTGCAAACTGTGGCCAGGACGGTGGGGTGCTGGGTTTTGTTTCCCCTGGCAGAAGCCTTTGTCAGTACTAGGTAGGCCCATGGTCTTTCAGGGCCGTCAGCCTTCTGAATTTCAATGAATATCAAGATGCTGCCCACGGAGGAGCTGCCACCTGTGCCAACTCGGGCTGCTTTGATAGTGCCCATGGCGCTCTGCAAACTGAGACCAGGAACGTGTGGTGGTGAGTTTTGTTTTCCCGGTCAGACGCCTTTGTGAGTACCAGGTGGGCCCTTGTTCCACAGGGGCAGGCTGCCGGCTGGATTTCCACGAATATCAAGATGCCGCCCAGGGACAAGCTGCCACCTGTGCCAACTCGGGCTGCTTTGAGAGTGCCCATGGAGCTCTGCAAACTGAGACCAGGAACGTGGGGTCGTGGGTTTTGTTTTCCCGGGCAGAAGCCTTTGTCAGTACCAAGAAGCCCCTCAGCGCTTAGAGGCAGTCTGCCTGCTGGATTTCCCCGAATATCAAGATGCCGCCCAGGGACAAGCTGCCACCTGTGCCAACTCGGGCTGCTTTGAGAGTGCCCATGGAGCTCTGCGAAGTTAGACCAGGAACTTGCCTTGGTGAGTTTTGTTTCCCCGGGCAGAATTATTTGCAGTACAAGGCAGGCTCTCGGAACTTCAGGGCCGGCTGCCTCCTGGATTTCCACGAATATCAAGATGCTGCCCAGGGACAAGCTTCCACTTGTGCCAACTCGCGGTGCTTTGAGGGTGCCCACGGAGCTCTGCAAACTGAGACCAGAAACGTGGGGTGCTGGGTTTTGTTTTCCAGAGCAGAAGCCTTTGTCAGTACCAGGTAGGCCCTTGGCCCTTGGGGGCCGGCTGCCTGCAGGATTTCCACGAATATCAAGATGCCGCCCAGGGACAAGCTGCCACCTGTGCCAACTCGGGCTGCTTTGAGGGTGCCCACGGAGCTCTGCAAACTGAGATGTGGAACGTGGGGTTATGGGTTTTGTTTTCCCGGGCAGAAGCCTTTGTCAGTACCAGGAGGGCCCTTGTTCCTCAGGGGCAGTCTGCCGGCTGGATTTCCACGAATATCAAGATGCTGCCCAGGGACAAGCTGCCACTTGTGCCAACTCGGGCTGCTTTGGGGGTGCCCACGGAGCTCTGCAAACTGAGACCAGGAACGTGGGGTGCTGGGTTTTGTTTTCCAGGGTTGTGGGTTTTGTTTTCCCGGGCAGAAGCCTTTGTCAGTGCCAGGTAGGCCCTTGTTCCTTAGGGGCAGGCTGGCAGCAAGATTTCCACGAATATCAAGATGCTGCCCAGGGACAAGCTGCCACCTGTGCCAACTCGCGGCTGCTTTGAGAGTGCCCATGGAGCTCTGCAAACTGAGACCAGGAACCTGGGGTGCTGAGTTTTGTTTCCCCGGGCAGAAGCCTTTGTCAGTCCCAGGTAGGCCCTCGGTCCTTAAGGGCAGGCAGCCTGCTGGAATTCCACGAATATCAAGATGCTGCCCAGGGACAAGCTGCCACCTGTGCTAACTCGCGCTGCTTTGAGAGTGCCCATGATGCTCTGCAAACTGAGACCAGAAACGTGGGGTTATGGGTTTTGTTTTCCCGGGCAGAAGCCTTTGTCAGTACCAGGTCAGGCCCTTGTTCCTTAGGGGCAGCTGCCTGCAGGATTTCCACGAATATCAAGATGCTGCCCAGGGACAAGCTGCCACCTGTGCCAACTCGGGCTGCTTTGAGAGTGCCCACGGAGTTCTTCAAGCTGAGACCATGAACCTGGGTTTGTGGGTTTTGTTTTCCCGGGCAGAAACATTTACAGGACCAGGTAGGCCCTCGGCCCTTTGGGGGGACTGGCACCAGGATTTCCACGAAAATCTAGTTTCCGCCAAGGGACAAGCTGCCACCTGTGCCAACTCGGGCTTCTTTGAGAGTGCCCATGGAGCTCTGCAAACTGAGACCAGAAAGTGGTGTTCTGAGTTTTGTTTTCCCGGGCAGAAGCCTTTGTCAGTACCAGGTAGGCCGTTGGCCCTTGGGGGCCAGCTGCCTGCAGGATTTCCACGAATATCAAGATGCCGCCCAGGGACAAGCTGCCACCTGTGCCAACTCGGGCTGCTTTGAGAGTGCCCACAGAGCTCTTCAAACTGAGAGAAAGTATGTGGGGTTATGGGTTTTGTTTTCCAGGGCAGAAGCCTTTGTCAGTACCAAGTAGGCCCTCAGCCCTTAGAGGCAGTCTGCCTGCTGGATTTCCACGCATATCAAGATGCCACCCAGGGACAAGCTGCCACCTGTGCCTACTCGGGCTGCTTTGAGAGTGCCCATGGAGCTCTGCAAAGTGAGACCAGGAACTTGCCTTGGTGAGTTTTGTTTCCCCGGGCAGAAGCATTTGCAGTACCAGGTAGGCTCTCGTAATTCAGGGCGGCTGCCTCCTGGATTTCCACGAATATCAAGATGCCGCCCAGGGACAAGCTTCCACTTGTGCCAACTCGCGCTGCTTTGAGGGTGCCCACGGAGCTCTGCAAACTGAGACCAGGAACGTAGGGTTGTGGGTTTTGTTTTCCCGGGCAGAAGCCACTCTCAGTACCAGGTAGGCCCTTGTTCCTTAGGGGCAGGCTGGCAGCAAGATTTCCACGAATTTCAAGATGCTGCCCAGGGACAAGCTGCCACCTGTGCCAACTCGCGCTGCTTTGAGAGTGCCCACGGAGCTCTGCAAACTGTGGCCAGGACGGTGGGGTGCTGAGTTTTGTTTCTCTGGGCAGAAACATTTGCAGTGCCAGGTAGGCCCTTGGTCTTTAAGGGCAGGCAGCCTGCTGGATTTCCATGAATATCAAGATGCTGCCAAAGGACAAGCTGCCACCTGTGCCAACTCACGCTGCTTTGAGAGTGCCCATGGTGCTCTGCAAACTGAGACCAGAAACGTGGGGTGCTGGGTTTTGTTTTCCAGAGCAGAAGCCTTTGTCAGTACCAGGTAGGCCCTTGGCCCTTGGGGGCCGGCTGCCTGCAGGATTTCCACGAATATCAAGATGCCGCCCAGGGACAAACTGCCACCTGTGCCAACTCGGGCTGCTTTGATAGTGCCCATGGCGCTCTGCAAACTGAGACCAGGAACGTGTGGTGGTGAGTTTTGTTTTCCCGGTCAGAAGCCTTTGTGAGTACCAGGTGGGCCCTTGTTCCACAGGGGCAGGCTGCCGGCTGGATTTCCACGAATATCAAGATGCCGCCCAGGGACAAGCTGCCACCTGTGCCAACTCGGGCTGCTTTGAGAGTGCCCATGGAGCTCTGCAAACTGAGACCAGGAACGTGGGGTCGTGGGTTTTGTTTTCCCGGGCAGAAGCCTTTGTCAGTACCAAGAAGCCCCTCAGCGCTTAGAGGCAGTCTGCCTGCTGGATTTCCCCGAATATCAAGATGCCGCCCAGGGACAAGCTGCCACCTGTGCCAACTCGGGCTGCTTTGAGAGTGCCCATGGAGCTCTGCGAAGTTAGACCAGGAACTTGCCTTGGTGAGTTTTGTTTCCCCGGGCAGAATTATTTGCAGTACAAGGCAGGCTCTCGGAACTTCAGGGCCGGCTGCCTCCTGGATTTCCACGAATATCAAGATGCTGCCCAGGGACAAGCTTCCACTTGTGCCAACTCGCGCTGCTTTGAGGGTGCCCACGGAGCTCTGCAAACTGAGACCAGGAACGTAGGGTTGTGGGTTTTGTTTTCCCGGGCAGAAGCCTCTCTCAGTACCAGGTAGGCCCTTGTTCCTTAGGGGCAGGCTGGCAGCAAGATTTCCACGAATATCAAGATGCTGCCCAGGGACAAGCTGCCACCTGTGCCAACTCGGGCTGCTTTGAGAGTTCCCATGGAGCTCTGCAAACTGGGACCATTAACGTGAGGTGCTGAGTTTTTTTTCTCTGGGCAGAAACATTTGCAGTGCCAGGTAGGCCCTTGGTCTTTGAGGGCAGGCAGCCTGCTGGATTTCCATGAATTCCAAGATGCTGCCAAAGGACAAGCTGCCACCTGTGCCAACTCGCGCTGCTTTGAGAGTGCCCATGGTGCTCTGCCAACTGAGACCAGAAACGTGGGGTGCTGGGTTTTGTTTTCCAGAGCAGAAGCCTTTGTCAGTACCAGGTAGGCCCTTGGCCCTTGGGGGCCGGCTGCCTGCAGGATTTCCACGAATATCAAGATGCCGCCCAGGGACAAACTGCCACCTGTGCCAACTCGGGCTGCTTTGAGAGTGCCCATTGTGCTCTGCAAACTGAGACCAGAAACGTGGGGTGGTGGGTTTTGTTTTCCGGGGCAGAAGCCTTTGTCAGTACCAGGAGGGCCCTTGTTCCTCAGGGGCAGGCTGCCGGCTCAATTTCCACGAATATCAAGATGCTGCCCAGGGACAAACTGCAACTTGTGCCAACTCGCGCTGCTTTGAGGGTGCCCACGGAGCTCTGCAAACTGAGACCAGGAACGTAGGACTGTGGGTTTTGTTTTCCCGGGCAGAAGCCTCTCTCAGTACCAGGTAGGCCCTTGTTCCTTAGGGGCAGGCTGGCAGCAAGCTTTCCACGAATATCAAGATGCTGCCCAGGGACAAGCTGCCACCTGTGCCAACTCGCGCTGCTTTGAGAGTGCCCACGGAGCTCTGCAAACTGTGGCCAGGACGGTGGGGTGCTGGGTTTTGTTTCCCCTGGCAGAAGCCTTTGTCAGTACTAGGTAGGCCCATGGTCTTTCAGGGCCGTCAGCCTTCTGAATTTCAATGAATATCAAGATGCTGCCCACGGAGGAGCTGCCACCTGTGCCAACTCGGGCTGCTTTGATAGTGCCCATGGCGCTCTGCAAACTGAGACCAGGAACGTGTGGTGGTGAGTTTTGTTTTCCCGGTCAGAAGCCTTTGTGAGTACCAGGTGGGCCCTTGTTCCACAGGGGCAGGCTGCCGGCTGGATTTCCACGAATATCAAGATGCCGCCCAGGGACAAGCTGCCACCTGTGCCAACTCGGGCTGCTTTGAGAGTGCCCATGGAGCTCTGCAAACTGAGACCAGGAACGTGGGGTCGTGGGTTTTGTTTTCCCGGGCAGAAGCCTTTGTCAGTACCAAGAAGCCCCTCAGCGCTTAGAGGCAGTCTGCCTGCTGGATTTCCCCGAATATCAAGATGCCGCCCAGGGACAAGCTGCCACCTGTGCCAACTCGGGCTGCTTTGAGAGTGCCCATGGAGCTCTGCGAAGTTAGACCAGGAACTTGCCTTGGTGAGTTTTGTTTCCCCGGGCAGAATTATTTGCAGTACAAGGCAGGCTCTCGGAACTTCAGGGCCGGCTGCCTCCTGGATTTCCACGAATATCAAGATGCTGCCCAGGGACAAGCTTCCACTTGTGCCAACTCGCGCTGCTTTGAGGGTGCCCACGGAGCTCTGCAAACTGAGACCAGGAACGTAGGGGTGCTGGGTTTTGTTTTCCAGAGCAGAAGCCTTTGTCAGTACCAGGTAGGCCCTTGGCCCTTGGGGGCCGGCTGCCTGCAGGATTTCCACGAATATCAAGATGCTGCCCAGGGACAAGCTGCCACCTGTGCCAACTCGGGCTGCTTTGAGGGTGCCCACGGAGCTCTGCAAACTGAGATGTGGAAAGTGGGGTTATGCTGGTTTTGTTTTCCCGGGCAGAAGCTTTGTCAGTACCAGGAGGGCCCTTGTTCCTCAGGGCAGTCAGCCGGCTGGATTTCCACGAATATCAAGATGCTGCCCAGGGACAAGCTGCCACCTGTGCCAACTCGGGCTGCTTTGAGGGTGCCCACGGAGCTCTGCAAACTGAGACCAGGAACGTAGGGTTGTGGGTTTTGTTTTCCCGGGCAGAAGCCTTTGTCAGTACCAGGTAGGCCCTTGTTCCTTAGGGGCAGGCTGCCAGCTGATTTCCACGAATATCAAGATGCTGCCCAGGGACAAGCTGCCACCTGTGCCAACTCGGGCTGCTTTGAGAGTGCCCATGGAGCTCTGCAAACTGAGACCAGGAACCTGGGGTGCTGAGTTTTGTTTCCCCGGGCAGAAGCCTTTGTCAGTCCCAGGTAGGCCCTCGGTCCTTAAGGGCAGGCAGCCTTCTGGATTTCCACGAATATCAAGATGCTGCCCAGGGACAAGCTGCCACCTGTGCTAACTCGGGCTGCTTTGAGAGTGCCCATGATGCTCTGCAAACTGAGACCAGAAACGTGGGGTGGTGGGTTTTGTTTTCCCGGGCAGAAGCCTTTGTCAGTACCAGGTAGGCCTTGGCCCTTGGGGGCCAGCTGCCTGCAGGATTTCCACGAATATCAAGATGCTGCCCAGGGACAAGCTGCCACCTGTGCCAACTCGGGCTGCTTTGAGAGTGCCCACGGAGTTCTTCAAGCTGAGACCAGGAACGTGGGTTTGTGGGTTTTGTTTTCCCGGGCAGAAACATTTACAGGACCAGGTAGGCCCTCGGCCCTTTGGGGGAGGCTGGCACCAGGATTTCCACGAAAATCTAGTTTCCGCCCAGGGACAAGCTGCCACCTGTGCCAACTCGGGCTGCTTTGAGAGTGCCCATGGAGCTCTGCAAACTGAGACCAGGAAACGTGGTGTTCTGAGTTTTGTTTTCCCGGGCAGAAGCCTTTGTCAGTACCAGGTAGGCCGTTGGCCTTTGGGGGCCAGCTGCCTGCAGGATTTCCACGAATATCAAGATGCCGCCCAGGGACAAGCTGCCACCTGTGCCAACTCGGGCTGCTTTGAGAGTGCCCACAGAGCTCTTCAAACTGAGAGAAAGTATGTGGGGTTATGGGTTTTGTTTTCCAGGGCAGAAGCCTTTGTCAGTACCAAGTAGGCCCTCAGCCCTTAGAGGCAGTCTGCCTGCTGGATTTCCACGCATATCAAGATGCCACCCAGGGACAAGCTGCCACCTGTGCCAACTCGGGCTGCTTTGAGAGTGCCCATGGAGCTCTGCAAAGTGAGACCAGGAACGTGCCTTGGTGAGTTTTGTTTCCCCGGGCAGAAGCATTTGCAGTACCAGGTAGGCTCTCGTAATTCAGGGCGGCTGCCTCCTGGATTTCCACGAATATCAAGATGCCGCCCAGGGACAAGCTTCCACTTGTGCCAACTCGCGCTGCTTTGAGGGTGCCCACGGTGCTCTGCAAACTGAGACCAGGAACGTAGGGTTGTGGGTTTTGTTTTCCCGGGCAGAAGCCACTCTCAGTACCAGGTAGGCCCTTGTTCCTTAGGTGCAGGCTGGCAGCAAGATTTCCACGAATATCAAGATGCTGCCCAGGGACAAGCTGCCACCTGTGCCAACTCGCGCTGCTTTGAGAGTGCCCACGGAGCTCTGCAAACTGTGGCCAGGACGGTGGGGTGCTGAGTTTTGTTTTCCCGGGCAGAAGCCTTTGTCAGTACCAGGTAGGCCCTTGGTCTTTGAGGGCAGGCAGCCTGCTGGATTTCCATGAATATCAAGATGCTGCCCAAGGACAAGCTGCCACCTGTGCCAACTCGGGCTGCTTTGAGAGTGCCCATGGTGCTCTGCAAACTGAGACCAGAAACGTGGGGTGCTGGGTTTTGTTTTCCAGGCAGAAGCCTTTGTCAGTACCAGGTAGGCCCTTGGCCCTTGGGGGCCGGCTGCCTGCAGGATTTCCACGAATATCAAGATGCCGCCCAGGGACAAGCTGCCACCTGTGCCAACTCGGGCTGCTTTGAGAGTGCCCATGGTGCTCTGCAAACTGAGACCAGAAACGTGGGGTGGTGGGTTTTGTTTTCCCGGGCAGAAGCCTTTGTCAGTACCAGGAGGGCCCTTGTTCCTCAGGGGCAGGCTGCCGGCTGCAGGATTTCCACGAATATCAAGATGCTGCCCAGGGACAAACTGCAACTTGTGCCAACTCGCGCTGCTTTGAGAGTGCCCACGGAGCTCTGCAAACTGAGACCAGGAACGTGGGGTTATGGGTTTTGTTTTCCCGGGCAGAAGCCTTTGTCAGTACCAAGAAGCCCCTCAGCGCTTAGAGGCAGTCTGCCTGCTGGATTTCCCCGAATATCAAGATGCCGCCCAGGGACAAGCTGCCACCTGTGCCAACTCGGGCTGCTTTGAGAGTGCCCATGGAGCTCTGCGAAGTTAGACCAGGAACTTGCCTTGGTGAGTTTTGTTTCCCCGGGCAGAATTATTTGCAGTACAAGGCAGGCTCTCGGAACTTCAGGGCCGGCTGCCTCCTGGATTTCCACGAATATCAAGATGCTGCCCAGGGACAAGCTTCCACTTGTGCCAACTCGCGCTGCTTTGAGGGTGCCCACGGAGCTCTGCAAACTGAGACCAGGAACGTAGGGTTGTGGGTTTTGTTTTCCCGGGCAGAAGCCTCTCTCAGTACCAGGTAGGCCCTTGTTCCTTAGGGGCAGGCTGGCAGCAAGATTTCCACGAATATCAAGATGCTGCCCAGGGACAAGCTGCCACCTGTGCCAACTCGGGCTGCTTTGAGAGTGCCCATGGAGCTCTGCAAACTGAGACCATGAACGTGAGGTGCTGAGTTTTGTTTCTCTGGGCAGAAGCATTTGCAGTGCCAGGTAGGCCCTTGGTCTTTAAGGGCAGGCAGCCTGCTGGATTTCCATGAATATCAAGATGCTGCCAAAGGACAAGCTGCCACCTGTGCCAACTCGCGCTGCTTTGAGAGTGCCCATGGAGCTCTGCAAACTGAGACCAGAAACGTGGGGTGCTGGGTTTTGTTTTCCCGGGCAGAAGCCTTTGTCAGTACCAGGTAGGCCCTTGGCCCTTTCAGGCCGGCTGCCTGCAGGATTTCCACGAATATCAAGATGCCGCCCAGGGACAAGCTGCCACCTGTGCCAACTCGGGCTGCTTTGAGAGTGCCCATTGTGCTCTGCAAACTGAGACCAGGAACGTGGGGTGGTGAGTTTTGTTTTCCGGGGCAGAAGCCTTTGTCAGTACCAGGAGGGCCCTTGTTCCTCAGGGGCAGGCTGCCTCCTCAATTTCCACGAATATCAAGATGCTGCCCAGGGACAAGCTGCAACTTGTGCCAACTCGCGCTGCTTTGAGGGTGCCCACGGAGCTCTGCAAACTGAGACCAGGAACGTAGGACTGTGGGTTTTGTTTTCCCGGGCAGAAGCCTCTCTCAGTACCAGGTAGGCCCTTGTTCCTTAGGGGCAGGCTGGCAGCAAGCTTTCCACGAATATCAAGATGCTGCCCAGGGACAAGCTGCCACCTGTGCCAACTCGCGCTGCTTTGAGAGTGCCCACGGAGCTCTGCAAACTGTGGCCAGGACGGTGGGGTGCTGGGTTTTGTTTCCCCTGGCAGAAGCCTTTGTCAGTACTAGGTAGGCCCATGGTCTTTCAGGGCCGTCAGCCTTCTGAATTTCAATGAATATCAAGATGCTGCCCACGGAGGAGCTGCCACCTGTGCCAACTCGGGCTGCTTTGATAGTGCCCATGGCGCTCTGCAAACTGAGACCAGGAACGTGTGGTGGTGAGTTTTGTTTTCCCGGTCAGAAGCCTTTGTGAGTACCAGGTGGGCCCTTGTTCCACAGGGGCAGGCTGCCGGCTGGATTTCCACGAATATCAAGATGCCGCCCAGGGACAAGCTGCCACCTGTGCCAACTCGGGCTGCTTTGAGAGTGCCCATGGAGCTCTGCAAACTGAGACCAGGAACGTGGGGTCGTGGGTTTTGTTTTCCCGGGCAGAAGCCTTTGTCAGTACCAAGAAGCCCCTCAGCGCTTAGAGGCAGTCTGCCTGCTGGATTTCCCCGAATATCAAGATGCCGCCCAGGGACAAGCTGCCACCTGTGCCAACTCGGGCTGCTTTGAGAGTGCCCATGGAGCTCTGCGAAGTTAGACCAGGAACTTGCCTTGGTGAGTTTTGTTTCCCCGGGCAGAATTATTTGCAGTACAAGGCAGGCTCTCGGAACTTCAGGGCCGGCTGCCTCCTGGATTTCCACGAATATCAAGATGCTGCCCAGGGACAAGCTTCCACTTGTGCCAACTCGCGCTGCTTTGAGGGTGCCCACGGAGCTCTGCAAACTGAGACCAGAAACGTGGGGTGCTGGGTTTTGTTTTCCAGAGCAGAAGCCTTTGTCAGTACCAGGTAGGCCCTTGGCCCTTAAAGGCAGGCTGCCTGCAGGATTTCCACGAATATCAAGATGCTGCCCAGGGACAAGCTGCCACCTGTGCCAACTCGGGCTGCTTTGAGGGTGCCCACGGAGCTCTGCAAACTGAGATGTGAAAGTGGGGTTATGGGTTTTGTTTTCCCGGGCAGAAGCCTTTGTCAGTACCAGGAGGGCCCTTGTTCCTCAGGGGCAGTCTGCCGGCTGGATTTCCACGAATATCAAGATGCTGCCCAGGGACAAGCTGCCACTTGTGCCAACTCGGGCTGCTTTGGGGGTGCCCACGGAGCTCTGCAAACTGAGACCAGGAACGTAGGGTTGTGGGTTTTGTTTTCCCGGGCAGAAGCCTTTGTCAGTGCCAGGTAGGCCCTTGTTCCTTAGGGGCAGGCTGCCAGCAAGATTTCCACGAATATCAAGATGCTGCCCAGGGACAAGCTGCCACCTGTGCCAACTCGGGCTGCTTTGAGAGTGCCCATGGAGCTCTGCAAACTGAGACCATGAACCTGGGGTGCTGAGTTTTGTTTCCCCGGGCAGAAGCCTTTGTCAGTCCCATGTAGGCCCTCGGTCCTTAAGGGCAGGCAGCCTTCTGGAATTCCACGAATATCAAGATGCTGCCCAGGGACAAGCTGCCACCTGTGCTAACTCGGGCTGCTTTGAGAGTGCCCATGATGCTCTGCAAACTGAGACCAGAAACGTGGGGTTGTGGGTTTTGTTTTCCCGGGCAGAAGCCTCTCTCAGTACCAGGTAGGCCCTTGTTCCTTAGGGGCAGGCTGGCAGCAAGATTTCCACGAATATCAAGATGCTGCCCAGGGACAAGCTGCCACCTGTGCCAACTCGGGCTGCTTTGAGAGTGCCCATGGAGCTCTGCAAACTGAGACCATGAACCTGGGTTGCTGAGTTTTGTTTCTCCGGGCAGAAGCATTTGAAGTGCCAGGTACGCCCTCGGTCCTTAAGGGCAGGCAGCCTGCTGGATTTCCACGAATATCGAGATGCTGCCCAGGGACAAGCTGCCACCTGTGCCAACTCGCGCTGCTTTGAGAGTGCCCACGGAGCTCTGCAAACTGAGACCAGAAACGTGGTGTTCTGAGTTTTGTTTTCCCGGGCAGAAGCCTTCGTCAGTACCAGGTGGGCCGTTGGCCCTTGGGGGCCAGCTGCCTGCAGGATTTCCACGAATATAAAGATGCCGCCCAGGGACAAGCTGCCACCTGTGCCAACTCGGGCTGCTTTGAGAGTGCCCATGGAGCTCTTCAAACTGAGAGAAAGTATGTGGGGTTATGGGTTTTGTTTTCCAGGGCAGAAGCCTTTGTCAGTACCAAGTAGGCCCTCTGCCCTTAGAGGCAGTCTGCCTGCTGGATTTCCACGCATATCAAGATGCCACCCAGGGACAAGCTGCCACCTGTGCCAACTCGGGCTGCTTTGAGAGTGCCCATGGAGCTCTGCAAAGTGAGACCAGGAACTTGCCTTGGTGAGTTTTGTTTCCCCGGGCAGAAGCATTTGCAGTACCAGGTAGGCTCTCGTAATTCAGGGCCGGCTGCCTCCTGGATTTCCACGAATATCAAGATGCTGCCCAGGGACAAGCTGCCACCTGTGCCAACTCGCGCTGCTTTGAGGGTGCCCACGGAGCTCTGCAAAGTGAGACCAGGAACTTGCCTTGGTGAGTTTTGTTTCCCCGGGCAGAAGCATTTGCAGTACCAGGTAGGCTCTCGTAATTCAGGGCCGGCTGCCTTCTGGATTTCCACGAATATCAAGATGCTGCCCAGGGACAAGCTTCCACTTGTGCTAACTCGCGCTGCTTTGAGGGTGCCCACGGAGCTCTGCAAACTGAGACCAGGAACGTAGGGTTGTGGGTTTTGTTTTCCCGGGCAGAAGCCTTTGTCAGTACCAGGTAGGCCCTTGGTCCTTAGGGGCAGGCTGGCAGCAAGATTTCCACGAATATCAAGATGCTGCCCAGGGACAAGCTGCCACCTGTACCAACTCGGGCTGCTTTGAGAGTGCCCATGGAGCTCTGCAAACTGAGACCATGAACCTGGGTTGCTGAGTTTTGTTTCTCCGGGCAGAAGCATTTGAAGTGCCAGGTAGGCCCTCGGTCCTTAAGGGCAGGCAGCCTGCTGGATTTCCACGAATATCAAGATGCTGCCCAGGGACAAGCTGCCACCTGTGCCAACTCGCGCTGCTTTGAGAGTGCCCACGGAGCTCTGCAAACTGAGACCAGAAACGTGGTGTTCTGAGTTTTGTTTTCCCGGGCAGAAGCCTTTGTCAGTACCAGGTCGGCCGTTGGCCCTTTGGGGCCAGCTGCCTGCAGGATTTCCACGAATATCAAGATGCCGCCCAGGGACAAGCTGCCACCTGTGCCAACTCAGGCTGCTTTGAGAGTGCCCATGGAGCTCTGCAAACTGAGAGAAAGTATGTGGGGTTATGGGTTTTGTTTTCCAGGGCAGAAGCCTTTGTCAGTACCAAGTAGGCCCTCAGCCCTTAGAGGCAGTCTGCCTGCTGGATTTCCACGCATATCAAGATGCCACCCAGGGACAAGCTGCCACCTGTGCCAACTCGGGCTGCTTTGAGAGTGCCCATGGAGCTCTGCAAAGTGAGACCAGGAACTTGCCTTGGTGAGTTTTGTTTCCCCGGGCAGAAGCATTTGCAGTACCAGGTAGGCTCTCGTAATTCAGGGCCGGCTGCCTCCTGGATTTCCACGAATATCAAGATGCTGCCCAGGGACAAGCTGCCACTCTGGCCAACTCGCGCTGCTTTGAGGGTGCCCACGGAGCTCTGCAAAGTGAGACCAGGAACTTGCCTTGGTGAGTTTTGTTTCCCCGGGCAGAAGCATTTGCAGTACCAGGTAGGCTCTCGTAATTCAGGGCCGGCTGCCTTCTGGATTTCCACGAATATCAAGATGCTGCCCAGGGACAAGCTTCCACTTGTGCTAACTCGCGCTGCTTTGAGGGTGCCCACGGAGCTCTGTAAACTGAGACCAGGAACGAAGGGTTGTGGGTTTTGTTTTCCCGGGCAGAAGCCTTTGTCAGTACCAGGTAGGCCGTTGGCCCTTTGGGGCCAGCTGCCTGCAGGATTTCCATGAATATCAAGATGCCGCCCAGGGACAAGCTGCCACCTGTGCCAACTCGGGCTGCTTTGAGAGTGCCCATGGAGCTCTGCAAACTGAGACCATGAACCTGGGGTGCTGAGTTTTGTTTCTCCGGGCAGAAGCATTTGCAGTGCCAGGTAGGCCCTTGGTCTTTAAGGGCAGGCAGCCTGCTGGATTTCCATGAATATCAAGATGCTGCCAAAGGACAAGCTGCCACCTGTGCCAACTCGCGCTGCTTTGAGAGTGCCCTTGGAGCTCTTCAAAGTGAGACCAGGAACGTGCGTTGGTGAGTTTTGTTTCCCCGGGCAGAAGCCTTTGTCAGTACCAGGTAGGCCCTCGGAATTTCAGGGCCGACTGCCTGCTGGATTTCCACGAATATCAAGATGCCGCCCAGGGACAAGCTGCCACCTGTGCCAACTCGCGCTGCTTTGAGAGTGCCCACGGAGCTCTGCAAACTGTGGCCTGGACGGTGGGGTGCTGAGTTTTGTTTTCCCGGGCAGAAGCCTTTGTCAGTACTAGGTAGGCCCATGGTCTTAAAGGGCCGTCAGCCTGCTGAATTTCAATGAATATCAAGATGCTGCCCAGGGACAAGCTGCCACCTGTGCCAACTCGGGCTGCTTTGAGAGTGCCCATGGAGCTCTGCAAACTGAGACCATGAACCTGTGTTGCTGAGTTTTGTTTCTCCGGGCAGAAGCATTTGAAGTGCCAGGTACGCCCTCGGTCCTTAAGGGCAGGCAGCCTGCTGGATTTCCACGAATATCAAGATGCTGCCCAGGGACAAGCTGCCACCTGTGCCAACTCGGTCTGCTTTGAGAGTGCCCATGGTGCTCTGCAAACTGAGACCAGAAACGTGGGTTGCTAGGTTTTGTTTTCCCGGGCAGAAGACTTTGTCAGTACCTGGTCGGCCCTTGACCCTTGGGGGCCAGCTGCCTGCAGGATTTCCATGAATATCAAGATGCTGCCCAGGGACAAGCTGCCACTTGTGCCAACTCGGGCTGCTTTGAGAGTGCCCACGGAGCTCTTAAAACTGAGAGAAAGTATGTGGGGTTATGGGTTTTGTTTTCCCGGGCAGAAGCCTTTGTCAGTACCAAGAAGCCCCTCAGCCCTTAGAGGCAGTCTGCCTGCTGGATTTCCACGAATATCAAGATGCTGCCCAGGGACAAGCTGCCACCTGTGCCAACTCGGGCTGCTTTGAGAGTGCCCATGGAGCTCTGCGAAGTTAGACCAGGAACTTGCCTTGGTGAGTTTTGTTTCCCCGGGCAGAAGTATTTGCAGTTCAAGGCAGGCTCTCGGAACTTCAGGGCCGGCTGCCTCCTGGATTTCCACGAATATCAAGATGCTGCCCAGGGACAAGCTGCCACTTGTGCCAACTCGCGCTGCTTTGAGGGTGCCCACGGAGCTCTGCAAACTGAGACCAGGAACGTAGGGTTGTGGGTTTTGTTTTCCCGGGCAGAAGCCTCTCTCAGTACCAGGTAGGCCCTTGGTCCTTAGGGGCAGGCTGGCAGCAAGATTTCCACGAATATCAAGATGCTGCCCAGGGACAAGCTGCCACCTGTGCCAACTCGGGCTGCTTTTAGAGTTCCCATGGAGCTCTGCAAACTGGGACCATTAACGTGAGGTGCTGAGTTTTGTTTCTCTGGGCAGAAACATTTGCAGTGCCAGGTAGGCCCTTGGTCTTTAAGGGCTGGCAGCCTGCAGGATTTCCACGAATATCAAGATGCTGCCCAGGGACAAGCTGCCACCTGTGCCAACTAGGGCTGCTTTGAGGGTGCCCACGGAGCTCTGCAAACTGAGACCAGAAACGTGGGGTGCTGGGTTTTGTTTTCCCTGGCAGAAGCCTTTGTCAGTACCAGGTCGGCCCTTGGCCCTTGGGCGCCGGCTGCCTGCAGGATTTCCACGAATATCTAGATGCCGCCCAGGAAAAAGCTGCCACCTGTGCCAACTCGGGCTGCTTTGAGAGTGCCCATGGAGCTCTGCAAACTGAGATGTGGAACGTGGGGTGGTGGGTTTTGTTTCCCTGGGCAGAAGCCTTTGTCAGTACCAGGAGGGCCCTTGTTCATCAGGGGCAGGCTGGCGGCTCAATTTCCACGAATATCAAGATGCTGCCCAGGGACAAGCTGCCACTTGTGCCAACTCGCGCTGCTTTGAGGGTGCCCACGGAGCTCTGCAAACTGAGACCAGAAACGTGGGGTTGTGGGTTTTGTTTCCCCTGGCAGAAGCCTTTGTCAGTACCAGGTCGGCCCTTGGCCCTTGGGCGCCGGCTGCCTGCTGGATTTCCACGAATATCAAGATGCCGCCCAGGGACAAGCTGCCACCTGTGCCAACTCGGGCAGCTTTGAGAGTGCCCATGGAGCTCTTCAAACTGAGAGAAAGTATGTGGGGTTATGGGTTTTGTTTTCCAGGGCAGAAGCCTTTGTCAGTACCAAGTAGGCCCTCAGCCCTTAGAGGCAGTCTGCCTGCAGGATTTCCATGAATATCAAGATGCTGCCAAA
This sequence comes from Motacilla alba alba, assembly GCF_015832195.1. Classification (NCBI taxonomy): domain Eukaryota; kingdom Metazoa; phylum Chordata; class Aves; order Passeriformes; family Motacillidae; genus Motacilla; species Motacilla alba. The sequence continues at coordinate 13,907 of NW_024037233.1, read as the reverse complement.
GGACAAGCTGCCACCTGTGCCAACTCGGGCTGCTTTGAGAGTGCCCATGGAGCTCTGCAAAGTGAGACCAGGAACGTGGGGTGCTGAGTTTTGTTTCCCCGGGCAGAAGCATTTGCAGTACCAGGTAGGCTCTCGTAATTCAGGGCCGGCTGCCTCCTAGATTTCCACGAATATCAAGATGCTGCCCAGGGACAAGCTTCCACTTGTGCCAACTCGCGCTGCTTTGAGGGTGCCCACGGAGCTCTGTAAACTGAGACCAGGAACGAAGGGTTGTGGGTTTTGTTTTCCCGGGCAGAAGCCTCTCTCAGTACCAGGTAGGCCCTTGTTCCTTAGGGGCAGGCTGGCAGCAAGATTTCCACGAATATCAAGATGCTGCCCAGGGACAAGCTGCCACCTGTGCCAACTCGGGCTGCTTTGAGAGTTCCCATGGAGCTCTGCAAACTGGGACCATTAACGTGAGGTGCTGAGTTTTGTTTCTCTGGGCAGAAACATTTGCAGTGCCAGGTAGGCCCTTGGTCTTTAAGGGCTGGCAGCCTGCAGGATTTCCACGAATATCAAGATGCTGCCCAGGGACAAGCTGCCACCTGTGCCAACTCAGGCTGCTTTGAGGGTGCCCACGGAGCTCTGTAAACTGAGACCAGGAACGTAGGGTTGTGGGTTTTGTTTTCCTGGGCAGAAGCCTTTGTCAGTACCAGGTAGGCCCTTGTTCCTTAGTGGCAGGCTGGCAGCAAGATTTCCACGAATATCAAGATGCTGCCCAGGGACAAGCTGCCACCTGTACCAACTCGGGCTGCTTTGAGAGTGCCCATGGAGCTCTGCAAACTGAGACCATGAACCTGGGTTGCTGAGTTTTGTTTCTCCGGGCAGAAGCATTTGAAGTGCCAGGTAGGCCCTCGGTCCTTAAGGGCAGGCAGCCTGCTGGATTTCCACGAATATCAAGATGCTGCCCAGGGACAAGCTGCCACCTGTGCCAACTCGGGCTGCTTTGAGAGTGCCCACGGAGCTCTGCAAACTGAGACCAGAAACGTGGTGTTCTGAGTTTTGTTTTCCCGGGCAGAAGCCTTTGTCAGTACCAGGTAGGCCGTTGGCCCTTTGGGGCCAGCTGCCTGCAGGATTTCCACGAATATCAAGATGCCGCCCAGGGACAAGCTGCCACCTGTGCCAACTCGGGCTGCTTTGAGAGTGCCCATGGAGCTCTGCAAACTGAGACCATGAACCTGGGGTGCTGAGTTTTGTTTCTCCGGGCAGAAGCATTTGCAGTGCCAGGTAGGCCCTTGGTCTTTAAGGGCAGGCAGCCTGCTGGATTTCCATGAATATCAAGATGCTGCCAAAGGACAAGCTGCCACCTGTGCCAACTCGCGCTGCTTTGAGAGTGCCCTTGGAGCTCTTCAAAGTGAGACCAGGAACGTGCGTTGGTGAGTTTTGTTTCCCCGGGCAGAAGCATTTGTCAGTACCAGGTAGGCCCTCGGAATTTCAGGGCCGACTGCCTGCTGGATTTCCACGAATATCAAGATGCCGCCCAGGGACAAGCTGCCACCTGTGCCAACTCGCGCTGCTTTGAGAGTGCCCACGGAGCTTTGCAAACTGTGGCCAGGACGGTGGGGTGCTGAGTTTTGTTTTCCCGGGCAGAAGCCTTTGTCAGTACTAGGTAGGCCCATGGTCTTAAAGGGCCGTCAGCCTGCTGAATTTCAATGAATATCAAGATGCTGCCCAGGGACAAGCTGCCACCTGTGCCAACTCGGGCTGCTTTGAGAGTGCCCATGGAGCTCTGCAAACTGAGACCATGAACCTGTGTTGCTGAGTTTTGTTTCTCCGGGCAGAAGCATTTGAAGTGCCAGGTACGCCCTCGGTCCTTAAGGGCAGGCAGCCTGCTGGATTTCCACGAATATCAAGATGCTGCCCAGGGACAAGCTGCCACCTGTGCCAACTCGGTCTGCTTTGAGAGTGCCCATGGTGCTCTGCAAACTGAGACCAGAAACGTGGGTTGCTAGGTTTTGTTTTCCCGGGCAGAAGACTTTGTCAGTACCTGGTCGGCCCTTGACCCTTGGGGGCCAGCTGCCTGCAGGATTTCCATGAATATCAAGATGCTGCCCAGGGACAAGCTGCCACTTGTGCCAACTCGGGCTGCTTTGAGAGTGCCCACGGAGCTCTTAAAACTGAGAGAAAGTATGTGGGGTTATGGGTTTTGTTTTCCCGGGCAGAAGCCTTTGTCAGTACCAAGAAGCCCCTCAGCCCTTAGAGGCAGTCTGCCTGCTGGATTTCCACGAATATCAAGATGCTGCCCAGGGACAAGCTGCCACCTGTGCCAACTCGCGCTGCTTTGAGAGTGCCCTTGGGGCTCTTCAAAGTGAGACCAGGAACGTGCGTTGGTGAGTTTTGTTTCCCCGGGCAGAAGCATTTGTCAGTACCAGGTAGGCCCTCGGAATTTCAGGGCCGACTGCCTGTTGGATTTCCACGAATATCAAGATGCCGCCCAGGGACAAGCTGCCACCTGTGCCAACTCGCGCTGCTTTGAGAGTGCCCACGGAGCTCTGCAAACTGAGACCAGGAACGTAGGGTTGTGGGTTTTGTTTTCCCGGGCAGAAGCCTCTCTCAGTACCAGGTAGGCCCTTGGTCCTTAGGGGCAGGCTGGCAGCAAGATTTCCACGAATATCAAGATGCTGCCCAGGGACAAGCTGCCACCTGTGCCAACTCACGCTGCTTTGAGAGTTCCCATGGAGCTCTGCAAACTGGGACCATTAACGTGAGGTGCTGAGTTTTGTTTCTCTGGGCAGAAACATTTGCAGTGCCAGGTAGGCCCTTGGTCTTTAAGGGCAGGCAGCCTGCTGGATTTCCATGAATATCAAGATTCTGCCCAGGGACACGCTGCCACCTGTGCCAACTCGCGCTGCTTTGAGAGTGTCCATGGTGCTCTGCAAACTGAGACCAGAAACGTGGGGTGCTGGGTTTTGTTTTCCAGAGCAGAAGCCTTTGTCAGTACCAGGTAGGCCCTTGGCCCTTGGGGGCCGGCTGCCTGCAGGATTTCCACGAATATCAAGATGCCGCCCAGGGAGAAACTGCCACCTGTGCCAACTCGGGCTGCTTTGAGAGTGCCCATGGAGCTCTGCAAACTGAGACCAGGAACGTGGGGTGGTGGGTTTTGTTTTCCGGGGCAGAAGCCTTTGTCAGTACCAGGAGGGCCCTTGTTCCTCAGGGGCAGGCTGTCGGCTGAATTTCCACGAATATCAAGATGCTGCCCAGGGACAAACTGCAACTTGTGCAAACTCGCGGTGCTTTGAGGGTGCCCACGGAGCTCTGCAAACTGAGACCAGGAACGTAGGGTTGTGGGTTTTGTTTTCCCGGGCAGAAGCCTCTCTCAGTGCCAGGTAGGCCCTTGTTCCTTAGGGGTAGGCTGGCAGGAAGATTTCCACGAATATCAAGATGCTGCCCAGGGACAAGCTGCCACCTGTGCCAACTCGGGCTGCTTTGAGAGTGCCCACGGAGCTCTGCAAACTGAGACCATGAACCTGGGGTGCTGAGCTTTGTTTCTCCGGGCAGAAGCATTTGAAGTGCCAGGTAGGCCCTCGGTCCTTAAGGGCAGGCAGCCTGCTGGATTTCCACGAATATCAAGATGCTGCCCAGGGACAAGCTGCCACCTGTGCCAACTCACGCTGCTTTGAGAGTGCCCATGGTGCTCTGCAAACTGAGACCAGAAACGTGGGGTGCTGGGTTTTGTTTTCCAGGGCAGAAGCCTTTGTCAGTACCAAGTAGGCCCTTGTTCCTTAGGGACAGCCTGGCAGCAAGATTTCCACGAATATCAAGATGCTGCCCAGGGATATTCTGCCACCTGTGCCAACTCGGGCTGCTTTGAGTGTGCCCACGGAGTTCTTCAAACTGAGACCAGGAACGTGGGTTTGTGGGTTTTTTCCGGGCAGAAACATTTTCCAGGGCACCAGATTTCCAGCCTTTGTCAGTACCAAGTAGAGATGTGGAACCCTCAGCCCTTAGAGGCAGAATCTGCCCCAGTGCTGGGGCCATTTCCACGCAAACTATCAAGATGCCAGGTGCCCAGGCTTTCCACGACAAGCTGCCACCTGTGCCAACTCGCGCTGCCCACGGAGCTTTGAGACCATGTGGGGTGCCCATTTGGTGCTCCCTGCAAAGGCTGAGACAAGATGCTGCCCAGGAAAGTGGTGTTCTTTGAGTTGGTGCTGTTTGTTCCCGGGCAGAAGCCTTTGTCAGTACCAGGTAGGCCGTTGGCCCTTTGGGGCCAGCTGCCTGCAGGATTTCCACGAATATCAAGATGCCGCCCAGGGACAAGCTGCCACCTGTGGCAACTCGGGCTGCTTTGAGAGTGCCCACAGAGCTCTTAAAACAGAGAAAGTATGTGGGGTTATGGGTTTTGTTTTCCAGGGCAGAAGCCTTTGTCAGTACCAAGTAGGCCCTCAGCCCTTAGAGGCAGTCTGCCTGCTGGATTTCCACGCATATCAAGATGCCACCCAGGGACAAGCTGCCACCTGTGCCAACTCGGGCTGCTTTGAGAGTGCCCATGGAGCTCTGCAAAGTGAGACCAGGAACTTGCCTTGGTGAGTTTTGTTTCCCTGGGCAGAAGCATTTGTCAGTACCAGGTAGGCTCTCGTAATTCAGGGCCGGCTGCCTCCTGGATTTCCATGAATATCAAGATGCTGCCCAGGGACCAGCTTCCACTTGTGCTAACTCGCGCTGCTTTGAGGGTGCCCACGGAGCTCTGCAAACTGAGACCAGGAACGTAGGGTTGTGGGTTTTGTTTTCCCGGGCAGAAGCCTCTCTCAGTACCAGGTAGGCCCTTGGTCCTTAGGGGCAGGCTGGCAGCAAGATTTCCACGAATATCAAGATGCTGCCCAGGGACAAGCTGCCACCTGTGCCAACTCGGGCTGCTTTGAGAGTTCCCATGGAGCTCTGCAAACTGGGACGATTAACGTGAGGTGCTGAGTTTTGTTTGCCAGGGCAGAAACATTTGCAGTGCCAGGTAGGCCCTTGGTCTTTAAGGGCTGGCAGCCTGCAGGATTTCCACGAATATCAAGATGCTGCCCAGGGACAAGCTGCCACCTGTGCCAACTCGGGCTGCTTTGAGGGTGCCCACGGAGCTCTGCAAACTGAGACCAGAAACGTGGGGTGCTGGGTTTTGTTTCCCCGGGCAGAAGCCTTTGTCAGTACCATGTCGGCCCTTGGCCCTTGGGGGCCGGCTGCCTGCAGGATTTCCACGAATATCAAGATGCTGCCCAGGGACAAGCTGCCACCTGTGCCAACTCGGGCTGCTTTGAGAGTGCCCACGGTGCTCTGCAAACTGAGATGTGGAACGTGGGGTTATGGCTTTTGTTTTCCCGGGCAGAAGCCTTTGTCAGTACCAGGAGGGCCCTTGTTCCTCAGGGGCAGGCTGCCCGCTGGATTTCCACGAATATCAAGATGCTGCCCAGGGACAAGCTGCCACTTGTGCCAACTCGCGGTGCTTTGAGGGTGCCCACGGAGCTCTGCAAACTGAGACCATGAACCTGTGTTGCTGAGTATTGTTTCTCCGGGCAGAAGCATTTGAAGTGCCAGGTAGGCCCTCGTTCCTTAAGGGCAGGCAGCCTGCTGGATTTCCACGAATATCAAGATGCTGCCCAGGGACAAGCTGCCACCTGTGCCAACTCGCGCTGCTTTGAGAGTGCCCATGGTGCTCTGCAAACTGAGACCAGAAACGTGGTGTTCTGAGTTTTGTTTTCCCGGGCAGAAGCCTCTCTCAGTACCAGGTAGGCCGTTGGCCCTTTGGGGATTTCCAGCTGCCTGCAGGATTTTTGAGGGTGCCACGAAAACTATCAGGGCAGATGCCGCCCAGGGACATTTCCAGCTACAAGATGCACCTGTGTGCCAACTCGGGCTGCTTTGAGAGTGCCCACAGAGCTCTTCAAACTGAGAGAGGCTCTCGTAAGGGCCGGCTATGTGGGCCCAGGGACAAGCTTATGGCCAACTCGCGCTTTTGTTTGCAAACTCCAGGGTAGGGTTGTGGGTTTTGTTTCAGAAGCCTTTGTCAGTACCAAGTAGGATTTCCCTATCAGCCCTTAGGGCTGCTTTGAGGCCCACTCTGCCTGGGACTGGGGTTGCTGATTTCCACGCATAGGCCCTCAAGGGCAGGCAGCCTGCCACCAAGATGCTGCCCAGGGACAAGCTGCCACCTGTGCCAACTCGGGCTTTGCCCATGGAGCTTGAAACTGAGTGCCCCCGGGCATTTGGAGCCCTCTGGGGCAAAGTGATGACCAGGAACTTGCCCCACGGAGCTTGGTGAGTTTTGTTTCCCCAGGGCAGAAGGGGCAGGCTTTGCAGTAGGGACAAGCAAGTAGAGTGCCCACAGAGCTCTCGTAATTCAGGGCCGACTGCCTCCTGGATTGCCTCCACGAATATCACCCAGGGATGCTGCCCAGGGACAAAACTGCTTCCACTTGTGCTCTCGGAACTTCAGGGCCGGCTGCCTCCTGGATTTCCACGAATATCAAGATGCTGCCCAGGGACAAGCTTCCACTTGTGCTAACTCGCGCTGCTTTGAGGGTGCCCTCGGAGCTCTGCAAAGTGAGACCAGGAACTTGCCTTGGTGAGTTTTGTTTCCCCGGGCAGAAGCATTTGCAGTACCAGGTAGGCTCTCGTAATTCAGGGCCGGCTGCCTTCTGGATTTCCACGAATATCAAGATGCTGCCCAGGGACAAGCTGCCACTTGTGCTAACTCGCGCTGCTTTGAGGGTGCCCACGGAGCTCTGCAAACTGAGACCAGGAACGTAGGGTTGTGGGTTTTGTTTTCCCGGGCAGAAGCCTCTCTCAGTACCAGGTAGGCCCTTGTTCCTTAGGGGCAGGCTGGCAGCAAGATTTCCACGAATATCAAGATGCTGCCCAGGGACAAGCTGCCACCTGTGCCAACTCGGGCTGCTTTGAGAGTTCCCATGGAGCTCTGCAAACTGGGACCATTAACGTGAGGTGCTGAGTTTTGTTTCTCTGGGCAGAAACATTTGCAGTGCCAGGTAGGCCCTTGGTCTTTAAGGGCTGGCAGCCTGCAGGATTTCCACGAATATCAAGATGCTGCCCAGGGACAAGCTGCCACCTGTGCCAACTCAGGCTGCTTTGAGGGTGCCCACAGAGCTCTGCAAACTGAGACCAGAAACGTGGGGTGCTGGGTTTTGTTTCCCATGGCAGAAGCCTTTGTCAGTACCAGGTAGGCCCTTGGCCCTTGGGGGCCGGCTGCCTGCAGGATTTCCACGAATATCTAGATGCCGCCCAGGAAAAAGCTGCCACCTGTGCCAACTCGGGCTGCTTTGAGAGTGCCCATGGAGCTCTGCAAACTGAGATGTGGAACGTGGGGTGGTGGGTTTTGTTTCCCTGGGCAGAAGCCTTTGTCAGTACCAGGAGGGCCCTTGTTCATCAGGGGCAGGCTGGCGGCTCAATTTCCACGAATATCAAGATGCTGCCCAGGGACAAGCTGCCACTTGGGCCAACTCGCGCTGCTTTCAGGGTGCCCACGGAGCTCTGCAAACTGAGACCAGGAACGTAGGATTGTGGGTTTTGTTTTCCCGGGCAGAAGCCTCTCTCAGTGCCAGGTAGGCCCTTGTTCCTTAGGGGCAGGCTGGCAGGAAGATTTCCACGAATATCAAGATGCTGCCCAGGGACAAGCTGCCACCTGTGCCAACTCGGGCTGCTTTGAGAGTGCCCATGGAGCTCTGCAAACTGAGACCATGAACCTGGGGTGCTGAGTTTTGTTTCTCCGGGCAGAAGCATTTGCAGTGCCAGGTAGGCCCTTGGTCTTTAAGGGCAGGCAGCCTGCTGGATTTCCAGGAATATCAAGATGCTGCCAAAGGACAAGCTGCCACCTGTGCCAACTCGCGCTGCTTTGAGAGTGCCCTTGGAGCTCTGCAAAGTGAGACCAGGAACGTGCGTTGGTGAGTTTTGTTTCCCCGGGCAGAAGCATTTGTCAGTACCAGGTAGGCCCTCGGAATTTCAGGGCCGACTGCCTGCTGGATTTCCACGAATATCAAGATGCTGCCCAGGGACAAGCTGCCACCTGTGCCAACTCGGGCTGCTTTGAGGGTGCCCATGGAGCTCTGCAAACTGAGACCAGAAACGTGGGGTGCTGGGTTTTGTTTCCCCTGGCAGAAGCCTTTGTCTGTTTGACCAGGTCGGTGAGACCAGGAACTTGGCCCTTGGGGTAGGCCGGCTGCCTGCAGGATTTCCACAAATATCAAGATGCCGCCCAGGGACAAGCTGCCACCTGTGCCAACTTGGGCTGCTTTGAGAGTGCCCATGGAGCTCTGCAAACTGAGATATGGAACATGGGGTGGTGGGTTTTCTTTCCCCGGGCAGGAGCCTTTGTCCGTACCAGGAGGGTCCTTGCTCCTCAGGGGCAGGCTGCCAGCTGGATTTCCACGAATATCAAGATGCTGCCCAGGGACCAGCTGCCACTTGGGCCAACTCGCACTGCTATGAGGGTGCCCACGGAGCTCTGCAAACTGAGACCAGGAACGTAGGGTTGTGGGTTTTGTTTTCCCGGGCAGAAACCTCTCTCAGTACCAGGTATGCCCTTGTTCCTTAGGTGCCGGCTGGCAGCAAGCTTTCCACGAATATCAGGATGCTGCCCAGGGATATTCTGCCACCTGTGCCAACTCGGGCTGCTTTGAGAGTGCCCACGGAGCTCTTCAAACTGAGAGAAAGTATGTGGGGTTATGGGTTTTGTTTTCCCGGGCAGAAGCATTTGTCAGTACGAAGTAGGCCCTCAGCCCTTAGAGGCAGTCTGCCTGCTGGATTTCCACGAATATCAAGATGCCACCCAGGGACAAGCTGCCACCTGTGCCAACTCGGGCTGCTTTGAGAGTGCCCATGGAGCTCTGCAAAGTTAGACCAGGAACTTGCCTTGGTGAGTTTTGTTTCCCCGGGCAGAAGCATTTGCAGTACCAGGCAGGCTCTCGGAACTTCAGGGCCGTCTGCCTGCTGGATTTCCACGAATATCAAGATGCTGCCCAGGGACAAGCTGCCACCTGTGCCAACTCGGGCTGCTTTGAGGGTGCCCACGGAGCTCTGCAAACTGAGACCAGAAACGTGGGATTGTGGGTTTTGTTTTCCCGGGCAGAAGCCTCTCTCAGTACCAGGTAGGCCCTTGTTCCTTAGGGGCAGGCTGGCAGCAGGATTTCCATGAATATCAAGATGCTGCCCAGGGACAAGCTGCCACCTGTGCCAGCTCGGGCTGCTTTGAGGGTGCCCACGGAGCTCTAAAAACTGAGACAGGGTACATGGGGTTATGGGTTTTGTTTCCCCGGGCAGAAGCCCTTGTAAGTACCAGGTAGGCCCTCGGCCCTTAGGGGCAGGCTGCCAGCAAGACTTCCACGAATATCAAGATGCTGCCCAGGGACAAGCTGCCACCTGTGCCAACTCACGCTGCTTTGAGAGTGCCCACGGATCTCTTCAAACTGAGCCAAAGTATGTGGGGTTTCGGGTTTTTTTTCCCGGGCAGAACCCTTTGTCAGTACCAAGTAGGACCTCGGCCCTTAGAGGCAGTCTGCCTGCTGGATTTCCACGCATATCTAGATGCCGCCCAGGAACAAGCTGCCACCTGTGCCAACTTGGGCTGCTTTGAGAGTACCCATGGTGCTCTACAAACAGAAACCAGGAGCGTGGGATGGTGAGTTTTTTTTTTTCCTTGGCAGAAGCCTTTGTCAGTACCAGGTAGGCCCTCGGCCCTTCATGGCTGGCTGCCTGCTGGATTTCCACGAATATCAAGATGCCGCCCAGGGATATTCTGCCACTTGTGCCAACTCGGGCTGCTTTGAGAGTGCCCATGGAGCTCTGCAAACTGAGACCGGGTACCGTGGGGTTCTGAGTTTTGTTTTCCCGGCAGAAGCCTTTGTCAGTACCAGGTAGGCCTTCGGCCCTTTGGGCAGGTTGCAGGCTGGATTTCCCCGAATATCAAGATGCCGCCCAGGGACAAGCTGCCACCTGTGCCAACTCGGGCTGCTTTGAGAGTGCCCATGGCGCTCTGCAAACTGTGGCCTGGAACGTCGGGTAGTGTGTTTTGTTTCCCTGGGTAGAAGTCTATTTCTGTACTAGGTCGGCCCTCGGACCCTTAGCGGCCGTCTCCCCGCTGGATTTGCCCGAATATCACGGTGCTGCCCGGGTCAAGCTGCCACCTGTGCCAACTCGGGCTGCTTTGAGAGTGCCCACGGAGCTCTACAAACTGAGACCAGCAACGTGGGATGTGGGCTTTGTTTTTCTGGGCAGAAGCCGCTCTCAGTACCAGGTAGGCCCTTGTTCCTTAGGGGCAGGCTGCCTGCTGGATTTCCACGAATATCAAGATGCTGCCCAGGGACAAGCTGCCACCTGTGCCAGCTCGGGCTGCTTTGAGGGTGCCCACGGAGCTCTAAAAACTGAGACTAAGACCTTGGGGTGGTGGGTTTTTTTCTCCTTGGGCAGTATAATGCACAATACCTAGGTGTCCCTAAGCACGTTGATGCTTGGTGCCTGCTCGATTTCTGTATTAATCAGGATGCCATCCAATTAAAGGCTGATAGCTGTGCCAACGTTGGGTGCTTTCACAGTGCCCACAGAGCTCTGCAAACTGAGACCTAGACGGTGAGGTGTTGAGGTTTTTTTCCTGGGCTGTTGCCCGCACAGTACTTTTGTGGCCATTTGGGGCCTGAGACCAGGAAGGTGAGGTGGTGAGTTTGGTTTCCCTGGGAAAAAGCTCACCACATTTTTTGGATGGGCCTTGCGTGCAAGGCCAACGGTTGGCTGCTGTAATGCCGCATTGATCAAGATCTAGCTCACGTACAACCTGCCACCTGTGCCACCTCAGGCTGCTCTCACAGTGCCTGTGGATACAACGCTCTGTTTGACTCTTAGAGGTCTAATTACAAGCTGTGTTTGATAAATTATGAGTGTGGTAAATGAATGTGTTCTAGGAGTGTGAGATCCTTGAAATAGTATAATTTTTGATTTTCTTATGGTTGGAAGATCGTTTTACAAGCATAATGGGAATACTCCTTTTTTTAGGTACTTTTTCTTCTAGAAAGTATACCATAACAGATGTGTCTGTGTTTCTAATATTAAATGACAGAGCAGCCCGTTGATCCTTTACTGGAAATTTTTCCTATTTTTCAAAAATAACAGAAAAAAGCTCTTGCAAAAATAAGGGGAAAAAATTGCTTTAAAAAGTATTTCATTACAGCTTTTAAAGGCAATTAAAGTGCACCCATTGCTGATGGGAAGCCGATAACTGGTTAAACATGTATTCACTTGTTATGTCTCTCTAAAGAAATACTCTAACATCAAGCAATTAATCCCTTCCATCATAGTTTTAACCTCTTTCCTAGTTTAAATGTCAATGAAAAACATCATGAAGAACTCCATATGTATCTCTCCGATTCATCTTACATACAAAGCAACTATTTTTCCACCGGTTTGCTTGATGGTCTGCTTACTGCATCAGCATTTTTTGGCATGCTTTTTTGCTTCTTTCTGCTGTCAATACTGGCCAATACATGCCATCTGCCAATGGTAGGATTTCTCTCACCTAAGCATATGGATTGAATCTTTAAGATCACTTTCGATAAAATGGATAAAAAAGGAGTTGTTTGATTCCACCTAACATTGAGTCTCTTGGTAAAGGTCACCTGGAGAAAAAGTTTTTGCTTCTAGAATTCAACTCATGGATTGAAATATTTGAGAAGACTGATAGGCACTGGAGCATGGAGACACCTTCAGCCTCTGTGGATATAAGCCCAGATTAAAATGATCAATTCTCTCAACTTGATGGACTGTACTGAGCAGAATTCTGACTAGAATCTCTTTCACACATAGAACACCCTGTTCAAGACACATGGTAAGATGAAGCTCACCTCCGGTTCCCTGCAGGTATTTGTATTTCTAATGAGTCTTTGGGATGCCTAGGTGATTTTTCAGATGTCTAAAGATGAGACAAAGCCCACGACTTTCTCAAGACCTGGAACCATCTCCCTAGAAGCTGCAAAACACACAATGCCTCACTTGTGTCAAATTTGCCAAAGCAAGGACTAGAGCAAGAACTGGATGCAAAAATACTTACACAGAGATGATAGTTTTTAAGATATTCATCAGATATTCTTCACATGGGAAGAGTCTTTGAACTCTTCTGTGATAGAACCCCAAAACTACATGTTTTTTTTTTCATTGAGCACTCTTCTTGATGCAATTCTTCACTTGGCATGGCTTAATTCAATAGCATCCAAGTCAGAGAAAAATTGATAAAGGCAGATAGGAAAGAAAATTAGAAATTCGTTACTCAGAGTGTGAGTAGGAAGACAGGGAGCCATTCAAAAGAATAAGGAAACAAAACAGGAGCAGTGAAAATGAGACACATCCTGCATCTTTCCGGCGGGGAAGATGGATTATTTAATTAGTGACAAAATTAGAAGAGCCTGAACATTTGCTGTCCCACAACAGGAACAGAAAAACCATTGGGCACGCACATAATAGCCAAAGAAACATAACAAAGAGAAGGAAATACAGAGAATAGGAAAAAGAAGTAAGACGCTTTTTTCAATCATTGAAATTCAGGTGGTGTATCATTCTAATACACTTTTTTATACAGTAAAAGAGTAGTTATATACAGTCGGGTAAATTGCAGCTATGTATCATTTTTAGACAGGAAATGTTTTCCAAGAAACATGTACCAGATTATATATACAAGTTCCTGACTGCCAAAGAAGAAAGTACAAAACAGCAAACACTTGGGTAAAGTCCCAGGAACCAGAGATCAAGATCTACACCGATATAAGGAGAGCGGTGAGTTTTTCAAGAAGCAAAAGCGAATGCAGCTGACTGTGCTTGTGGATGAAAAGCTGTGGGATTTTTTGCAATTCCATTAAGAGCGCACAAAAGCGCGGTGCTCGGCTGCCTCATGCTTCGCATGCTGCGAGATGCACAGAAATTAAGATGAGCAAGGTTCTTCAGCTTTGCCCTTTTTCAGCAGCTGCGCCACACCGATGGACTGGAATATCTCTCGAGATGTTTTCCTTTCTCAAGAATGTATTGTTGCTGTGTCTTGACCGCACAAGGATAAGTATGAAAAGATCATAGCCATCTCGAAATAAATTCGCCGCTTTATTAAAAAGATAAATGCTTCAACAATGCGCAGCCACGACAAAAATCAGGGCCAAGACTGGGAGACGTTTGCTGTGCTGGCACCCAATTTCTGTCGGCGAAAAGTCATGGAGAAGCTTTTGGCTGGGATGCAGAGGACGAGAGAGGCAGAAGACGGAGGTACGGGGCTGTCCGGAGCGAAGTGCCGCTGGCCGGCGTCTTTCGCCCGAAGCACCACACGGGGGCGCACCGAGACCATCACAAGCAGCAGTGCGCGAAGTAGCGGCTCTTTTGCCTTCGGTAGACGGAGAGCCGGCAGCTTGCAGGAGGTGAAGAAGCAAGCCGCACAACAGCAGCATTGTGGGCGCAGCTCTCGAACTGCTGCGGGATGGTGGATTGCCACTCGTATGCCTTTGAAAATCACGTTAGCATGCGAATGGAAGAAGTTTTTGGACAACTTTGCAATGCATCTTGCTAGCGCTCCTGCAACGCTCCGTGGAAACTCTTGCGGGTCTCTTTGCGCTGCGAGATGCAAAGAACTGGGTGAACTCGTCAAGCAAGATCGGAAGATGTTTGCAGTGCTGGCACACTTTCTCTCTCGGCGAGAAGTCATGGAGAAGCTTTTGGCTAGGATGCAGACGACGAGAGAGGAAGAAGACGGAGGTACGGAGCTGTCGGGAGCGAAGTGCCGCTCGCGGGCGTCTATCGCACGAAGCAGCGCTCCGGAGCGCACCGCCACCGGCACAAGCAGCAGTGCGCGAAGAAGCGGCTCTTTCGCTTTCGCTAGACGGAGAGCTGGCAGCTTGCAGGAGGTGAAGAAG